>NW_007248075.1:1394629-1648441 GCF_000164805.1 Carlito syrichta
GACCCCGACTCAAAAAAAAAAAAAAAGAAAAGAAAATACCCCATTCCAATTTAACCAAATGTTTCAACCCATTACAGTAAAGTTCAAGATCTCATCAACTCACAATGTCCAACTCTTATCTATACCATCTAAATTGGGTATGAGGGAGGCTCTTCTTATAGTTCATTCAAGGACACAAATCCTCTCCATCTGTGAATCTATGAAACTCAGGAAATGAGTTACCTGCTCAAAATGCAATAGTGGGACAGGCATATAATCACAGTCACCAAACATGAATCCACCTCCACGATGGCTTATTCACATAACCTGAAAGAGGGATCTTCTGCCTATTGGAGGACTCCTTGGTTTCTCAGCATGGGAATCTTCCTAAAGAGATGCTTAGGATGGTAGCTGGCTTCCTCCAGGTGAGCAACCTAAGAAGGAAGGCAGAAGCAGCTGTCTCTTTACCCTTGTCCATATTCTATCGGTCACATAACCCAATGCTAATATAGTTTGTGAGAAAACTACCCAAGAGAGTGAGTATCAGGAGGTGATGATCCTTGGGGTCATCATGGAGATGGCTATTACAGTGAGCAATATAGAACGTATGGGAAAATATACTACTAGATAGAAACTCCATTATGAAACAAATTCTCATAGGTGATGAGGGGAAAACCTCCATGATAATGAAGGATGTGAATTTGGTATTTAAAAAGTGCTTCAAATATCTATTTTAAAATTATCTTTATGTTTACTTTGAGGAAGAAGATTGAGAATAGAAAGGCAGAAGACTTCATGAAAAATAGAATATTACTGACATGTAAAACATATACATGAATATAGATCTAAACCGCTGAAAACCCTTGCTGCATATCTGATACCTGAGACTTGGAGGGAGCATTTATCAAACTGTGCGTTTAAAAAATTAATCTTACAAAAATGGGCGCAACTTCTAAAGAGTCATTTCAACACATGTTTTTAAAAATATATTGTTCACTTAGGAATTTACCGAGTATTTCAAAAATCCCCTTGGCTCTGAATTTATCATTGTGCAATAATAATTTAAAGGAAAAGCAAGAGGTCATCTAACCTTTTCTCTAAGCAGAATTGTTAGAATAGTATTCAAAATGAATGGGTAATTGTTTGGATTTTTATTCCAAATCTTGCTTTTTTACTGGAAGTAGCAATGACCTATGGCGATATCCCAGGCTAATGTTGTTTCTGTATTGTAACAAGCATATTTATTTAGCTTTTTGGAAACATTAAGCAAAAGCAGGTGATGCATGGGATTGGGTCCCAGAATGTGGTTAATTAGATAAAAACTATTGTTTTGCTTCCTCTAAAGACATATGATCTGATTTTAGCAATGTTCCTTTTCAAAAAATAATAAAGATAGTAACAACATACACAACTGACTATAGTCAGAAGGTGCAGACCTCATAATTCCTGGGATATTCATTCAACAAATATGCACACAGTAGTTATCTTTCCTAATATGGGGCTGAACACTATTAAAGGAAATGAAGGGAATGTTACTAAGTCTTGAACCTGAAGGAACTTAACATTAAGGGTCCTGTTGGAATTTAGAAATGTCAGTTAGTCACCCTCTCACTTTCTAGGCTTTCCATGGCAAATACTTGGAAAAGAGTCCGGAGAGAATAAAAATGTCAACTGGCCACCCAAATGCAGAAGTTTTAGTAAAGGCAGATTAGAAGACAGAAATGGATGTATAACCAAAGTAAGGTGGACGTCATCTAGCACTCTTCCAGTCTCTCTCTTTCTTCTCCACCCCCAATAATTCAACACTTATTTTGCTTCTTTTTCCCACGTTTAGGCTAAATCTGACAAAACAAATGTTTATCCAATACAAAAGGAAAAACTATTTATCCTTAGGGATTAATATGCATTTTATCTCTCTGTCTGAATGTCTCAAGATAAACCTAGTGTTACATAGCAGCTTCTCCCAACACGACAGGCTCTGAGTCTCCCTAAATAGTCCTGCAATTCATCAGCTATCTGACATCTTTAGTATCTTTACTAAAGCAAATCTCAACCCCTGAGTCCTCTTAGTGGTGCACAATGTGTGATTTTGCAGCCACTAAAATTAACAGCAAATTACTGGGAAAACTTCACGGGGAGTCCAACACCTTATTCTGTGTAAATTTATTAATTTATATCTCGTTAGAGAGAAAAAGAAAATGAATCATAACTCAAGAGCTCCAGATAAACCTTTAGAGTGTGTATTATAAGGTTGCTTTAAAGCATTGAAAACTTGAAATGGGAATTAATTAAACTGATATCATTTCATTTCTCTAATGAGCAAATATTTAAACAACTTTATTTGCCATCTGGATGGCTGCCAATAGGAAAGCTCCTTCAATAAAGACTTGCTATCATCTTGTTCATTCAAGCTGTGTTTTTTACATATCTGTTCTCTTTCATGTTTCTGGTGAAAACTAAAGAACATTAAAATAGGAGGGTCAGAGGTCAAACAACCTTAAAGTATTTTAGTTTACATTACTGGCATACAAACTAATGAGAATAACATGTAATTATTGAATCCCAAGTTAATACATAGGAGGAGACTGACAGGAAAAAGCAAACTGAAATATTCTAATGACTTCAAAATCATTGTTTTCTTCTCTTTTTATTTTTTATTTTGTTTTGGTAAATTGCTTGAAATAACACTTTCTATTAATGCAGAGAATGTCCCAGGCCACAACATCCTTACCTATGGAAAAATTCTCTTTGCTTCTAATTTTGCTGTCAACTGTTAACCAAAAAGAACTGATGGTACATGTGCACACCTACATACACACACATACACCCATTCACACAGTAGGATTTGTTGCTTTTGGAAATAAGTAGTCTTTCACTCTATATTTTGTATCAATGCCTACAGAAAGAATAAATGGCATGTATATTTAACATCTACCAAAAAAAGAATATTGAGAAATAAGTATTAAAATGAGACATGCTTTTCAATCCCAGTGATAAAACCATTCCTGGTCAAGCGCAGTCATCACTGAAAATAACAGTCATATCACTGCTTCCCTGTTAGTACTGGCTAAATATTATTGCTCTGCTATTTCTTCAGCAAACTGCAGGCCTTTGGAGCCAGCAGGCTCTCCTCAAGGACTTGCTGATGTGTAGCAAAAATATTTTACTGTGAAAAAACTACTCCCTAGTGTACTTGTTTGCAAACTGCTGAATTTCTAGATAACTCTAACTATGTTTGAGGACTATTTTTGATAGTGCAGATTTGGTGCTGAAATGCCTCTAAAAAATCAACACTTTTTCTTTTCTTTCCCTTTTTTTATTCTTCTTTGCTCACAGCATGACAAACCCAGTAGAAACACAAAGCTGCTGGGGTAGCAATTTTTTATTTTGAACAGTAATTTGTTGTGTTGAACCCAGACCTCTCTGTTTCATGCTTACAAAACAGTAAAAAGCAGTCAAGTGAAATGCAAATTAATATGAAACTCAAATACTCTACTTAACAGCTTTCAACTTAGTAGACTCAATTGCCAAAAGAATGTAAAGTAAAGCTTTAACACTGCTGTTAATTACGTTTTTCTTGCTAGAAACACTTTTGCCATTACCTAGAAACTGTAAAGAATTGTTTTATTTCATCCAGAAATTTCTATGTAATTTAATTACTGTTTATTTCTGTTTCATCCTCATCTGTTTTAGCTTGCATAAATCCAGCAACTAAGCAAATACTTTTCTTAATGGTTCTGTCGAGATGTACACCAAACTGAAGTCCGTTTAAGTTCCACAATAAAACCTAGTTAAAATAAAACTAAAGATGTATTTTTCCACTGTTGTAGTTTATATAGATTAAATGAACTTTCAGTTCTGTGTTCTCTAATATTAGGAACATACTTTTGCATATCTGTTTATACTAACAGACTTTTAGCACACCTGAATTCAAATATGTTAATGCAAGTGAAATTAATACCATAGATAATTGAAACTTTTACATAACTTAGTATTTGTTCTATAACTGCATTAGAAAAACTTTTACCATTTGTGTCCGAGGTATCACATTCTATATTTCACTTTGGTATTGAAAGGACAGACAAGACATTGTGCTTTCCTTGTGGAATTGAATGTCTAGTGGGGTAATATATAGTTAAACAAATAAGTGCAATAAAAAGTATAAAGTGCTATAATTGTTTTTTATATAATTGATATCTTTTGTTCTGCCATCAGGCACTCAAGACCCATTCAAAATGTGTTTCCACTGCATGATAGGTCACTATAAATCAGGAGTCTGGTGACTGTGCTTTTGTTACTATTTTTTTCTATCCTATTAGATGAGCACAAACTGTCCAACTCGTTGCCATTTCTGCTACTCCCAACTGCCACACATGAGACCAGAATATCCCTTTGATCACCAAAGTCATTTAGATTTGAGACCCTGAAGTGGTAGTGTCTTTAGTAAATGACATAAACCCTCATGTTGACTGTCTAAACTAGACCCAATTGAATTTCTGGCCCAAATATTCAATTACAGTACAATTGAACAACTGACAAATCTCCACTTTACTTTTCAGTATGAGAACACATGTCGTCCCTCATCCGCTAAAGTGACATTACTGACCTACCATCTGCCTTGAGAATTTTTCCTAGTGGTGAAAATAGATTTTCACTGATCCATATACACCTGGTCCCTTTTGTGACAAAGAGCATGCATTTTGGAGACAGCTGGCCAAAGTTGGGGGCGTGCTGTGTAGTTGTGGAACAGGGCACAGTTCGCTGGCCCCACATGGGGACTGAACTTTGGTCTCATTAGTAATATCTTGTAATCAGTTGACCTCAATAGTTGCTAACAGCTTTATTGAAACCAACAATAAGCTCAGTCATCCACTGTGAATATGCTTTTTCTTAAGTTTGTCAGCTCTTTTGTTCTCTCTCATTTTTGATGAGAGTTCTTGCTGCCTATCCTTTCCTGCACTTTTTTTTTTTTTTCTTCTTTCTACTTCATTTTGCCTTTTACAATGCCCATATTTCTCTGGATCTTTCTTTATTCCAACCACACATTTTTTGTAGGTGAAGGGGCACTTAGTGGTCATAACCTGGAATATGCTAAGGTCACACACAACTTGAAAGAATTGGTTTAGGCAATACAAAGCACTCAATGAAAAGGGAGTACACTTTGAAGTAGAATTTTGGCTTACAAAAAATGTTAAAACAATTATCTAACTAAATTAATTTGATCCTCCAACTAATGAGAGGATGGGGTGGTTGTGGTAAGAAATTACAGTGGTTTTCTAAAATAGCACAGTCATCTTCTGTTTTAGGCTTAAGGGCATTGAGCACTGAAAAATAATCCTTTCAGTACATCTAGCTCACTGACCCAAAGAAACTAAAGAAAATTTTCAACATATCAAAAGCTAGGCTTGGCAGAGTTGAGTTTTATATTAGCCAAGGTATGTAAATCTTGTAACTACTGGGGGGGAAAGGCCACAATAGAATAAGACTTGATTATATTCTTTTATAATTTTTTTTAATTTTTACTTTTTAATTTTTTTGAGTCAGAATCTCACTCAGTCACCCAGGTTGAAGTGCAATGGCATGCTCACGGCCACCACAGCCTCTACCTGTTGGCTTCAGGTGATCCTTCTGCTTCAGCCTTCCAAGTAGCTGGAACTACAGGTGTGCTCCATCACGCCCAGCTAATGTTAGATGTTTGTATGCATTTATGTATGTATGTATGTATGTATGCATGTATGTAGAGACAAGTTCTTGCCATGTTGCCCAGGCTGGTCTCGAACTCCTGGGCTCAGGCAATCCTCTCACCTCAGCCTCCCAACGTATTGGGTTTAAAGGCATGAGCCACCATGCCTGGCTGAATATATTCTCTTTCAGATAACAATACAGAAGTATGGTCCAGGGTTACCTGAGAGTTTCTGCCATCTTAAAAATGTTGTATTCATTTCTGAGCATAAGGTATAGTTTCCAATTGCTGTTAGCCCGTGTGACACCTATGTGACATCACTCAATTTCTATCCCAACAAAGATAGCCCTGTTTATCTTTAAGAAACAGAAAAATCTATGAACTGAAGTTCTATTCTTGACCAAACCAGTTAAATTGGTGAAATTCAAGATGGCAGTCCATTTGATCTCTGAAGAACCTTTAACATCATTATACTATGTTTTCCATATTAAATGACATACCCCTCAGAAGCCATGACAGGAAATTTGGGGCTAAAAAAGGAGAGAAAATGGGAGTGATCTGAGTTCTGGGAAATCTCCACCCACTCACAGAAAATACATGAATAGTCTTCCCTGTGCTTTTAACAGTCAACTCCTTCATTAAAGAAACCTTATATTTTACCTCCCTAATCTTCTACCTTGTTAGAAGTTAATTTGTGAACTATGTTCCCATTTCTCCATTTTGTAACCATAAAATTAAAGCCCACCCTGTTTGACCCCAGCTTTTGGTTTTGTACATTGACTTTGCAAGATTGAACAGGAAAAAAGAAAAAACCCATTTCTGGGGCAAAACTGATTTTATCAGTAACATTGTAACCAACTTCCAGCCAGTGGGATGAGGACATAAAGAACTGGAGAGTGTACATCAATTGTTATCTCTCACTTCTCACATTTCATTAGCCAGAATTTAGTCACATAGCATAAATAGCTCTGTGCAAATGAGTCTGAAAAATATTTTTTCTAACTGAGCACATTTTTTGCTCAACTCACACTTGGAGGCTACGTCTCTATTACTGAAAGGACTGAAAATTCTATGAATATTGTTGAACAAGTAGCAATCTCTGCTGTAGTAGAATTCTGATATCCTGATTACAAAACTGAGAGTCTTTATAGCACAACAGGCTTTAAATTTGATTAACATATTCACTTTTTACAATCTATTGTTATATTATTAAATTTTCATATCAGAACACCATCTTTGTGGTTGCTTCTGGTGGTCTTACCTCATATATTTTTGTGATCCTTTTATATTATACTTCTGTCTATGTGAGAAAAGATAGAAATTTTTAAATATAATTATTTAAAGCTATAGTCAGATTTCAAGAGTCTAACGTTACCCAGTTAACTAAGTAAATTAAATCAAGGTACAAACTCATTGACATGGGTCTTAAGCCTTTACAGGATTTAATGTCAGTATTATGATATTGGAACTCAGGTAAAGAAAGGTCTATACTTATTTCATAATTAACATATACCATCAAATGGTATTCAAAAGAATATTACAAGTTTAACAGGACAAGTTCTAGTGCCTGGAATATTTGAAAACATGTAGTTAATCATATAAATTTTTGAATAAATAGATGAATAAACAAATGAGTTATTAAGAGAATCAATATGTCTACAAGAATAACTTTATTGTCATAACTGAGTAACCTGTACAGATTAAATATTTTAAACCTCCTCAATGAATTAAATTTATAAATTTCCTACAGAGCATTACCGATTTTTATCTAAGGAGCATTAAAAATAATTTTCTGTCCTCTCTGACTTTGCATTAAGAGTTTGATAATCAGAATAGTGTGAATCTACACAAAATTCAAAGCTTGGCCTATTCTTTTTTGGTCCAGCGATTGAAATGCCCTCAATTTTCATATCAGAACATTCAAGAATAAGTGATATAAATCTCCTTTAGTGCATATCAACAAAATATCTTAAGGATTTTGCTATCTCTGCACCCAGGAATATCAGTAATACATTTGCTATATTTTTTTCAAGGTTCCCAAGCCATCTCTTTTTCTTTTCTTTTTTTCCCTGTTTCTTAAATTCCTGTCATCTGATCCATAGCTTATGAAAACATATCCCAAAGACTTCCCAATGATATATGCTGTGGAAGTTCTTTTGATAAGTTGTCATTTTCTTCCTTAGTTTTGGGTGGGAACTAAAAAGAAAAAAAAAGGTTACTGTAGACAGTGGGATGTACTGTATTGCTGGCTTGACTATAAAGTCTAGTACTATCTCTTTCCCTTTCTCTTTGAAAAGCTCTGGCCTCTACCCAGGCCTCTGACCAGCTGACTGGTCACCACACCCTTAGGAACAAAGAATTCTTTCCTTTGTAGGGTTTAACTGTCACTGCCCAGGCATTCATGCAGCATGGTAACTTTCCAATTTCCCATAAATGCAATTACTTTTAAAAGAATTACATCTACTGTAAAACTGTTGACAACCTTAAGACATTAGATGTAGAGATTTCAAAATGCAAAAATGATTTTTGAAAACAGGTAATATGTAATCTAGCGGAAGAACTAAGGATACATTAAAATATATAACAGGTGATTTTATTGTAAAATTTTTAAATCTAATAACATACTTCCTGTCTTTTACAAATTCAATTTTAAGAACATTTCCAAGATCTGGTTATAATAAAGTACCTCTTCATTCTTGTTTGTTTTTACGAACTGTAAGCTGGTGACATCAGTACTTCTCTTTCTTGAGTTTATATTTTAAAGCAAATTTAGAACTGTAGGGCTATTTTGCTTTCTATTTTGTTAACTGGCTGCAAATTTCAAGCATCTAAGTGAAGAATAAACTCCAGAGTGATAACATTTCTATCTGGGCTTTGACATCATTTTAAGGCACACAAATGGAAATTAATTTTATTAGAAAGGCATGCATAAATGCATTAGCATTTTTTCATATAAACTAATTTTTCATGGCACTATGAAATTGCTATTTAAAATTTCTCTGAAGCCAAATTAGCATGAATAGAACCAATCAGGTGTCATTAATAAAATTTAAGGATATATATGCTCATAAATTTGCATAATTAGTGAAACTCATTTTTTTTTAATTTAAAAAATAAAAGCAAAAGAGGAAAAGGCATAGGATACCAGTTGGAAAGAGAAAAGACATGAGATCTTCCTTGGAATATTTGAGGAGTTGTTCTGTGAAGGGTCTTTTGTTTCGAAAAGCCAAAGGGTAGATCTAGGAGTAATAGATTAAAATCACAAGAAAACTGATTACATTTTACTAAGAGGGCTTTCTGATTCTTGAGCAGGTAATAAGCTACCTTATGAGGCTCTTATTAAGGCCAGTGTCCTGAGACTTACCAACAGATTGCCATTGCACTGCGGGTTAGAATGAAGGTAGCCAAGCACATGCCAAAAGAAAAGAGGTAGCTACACAGTCTCATAAAAATTTTGATTTGATGTTCACCCCAAAATTATACCTGCTGTTTATTATATTATATCCTTTTCCCCATCTGTCCTGAAATCATTCTCTTTAGTAATCTCTTAAAAACAAAATTAACAATAACAAACACAAACAACTAAACCAAAGGGCATTTTTTTTTTCCCTAGAAGCCTTAAAATGAATACTGTATATATAAACTAGGTGTGATCCTCTAGGCCTAGCCCATTATCATACTAGAATATGTTAGATTATCAGAACACCTTGTTGACATATATAAAAGAAGGGTGATTTTCAGTAGGATTCCTGAATAGAGCAGCAACCAGCATTGGGAATTAAGAAGTCCATGGGTGAGAATACAGCCTTAGGGAGAGGTGTTCATTAATGCCCATTGATCGGCTGTGCGCTATTTACATTTTGTTCCATCACATTTGTTTTAGTCTTAGGCATACTGTTAAATATATTTAATACCAACTGCCAAAACTTCTATAATTGTTTCTTCATTTCTTTCCTGGCTGGCTAAAATTTATTTCTTCAGAATTTTGCGGAAGTGTGGCTCAAAGGTAAAATCTTCCTTGGAGAGTCGACACTATTTTCAGTCATTCTTGAAAGAAAGTTTGTCTGGATATAAAGTTCTCAGTTTATATGCTTTTTCCTTATGTATCGCCTGAATGCTGCTTCCTCCTTGCCTTTATTGGTTGAATTTTGCTATAGTAAAATAGAGTAGCTTTAAATTTCCTTCTTAACATTTTTTTTTCTTTGTTTTGTTGTTGTTGTTTTCCTCGTTTGTTGATGTTTACCATTCTAGGTCGATTTTTCTCACACATGATTTATTCTAACTTTATGCTTTTAAAGTTTTATTTTGTTTTTTTTTTTAAGTACATCATCAGTTTTATCTCCACATATATTTTTATTCTTTAAACACATTATAATGAAATGGTACTTTTTCTGGTTTTCTTCTTTGAGTACCATACGTGTGTTTATGTTGAATCTCTCATGCAACTCTTATCATTATGGGTTTTTTCCCTCTCTGTTTCTGCATTTCTCATTTCCATTCTTTTTACTTGTATTGCAAATTTTCTTCATGCTCCTAAATTCTTCTTATTTTATTTTTATGATTTTTTTTCCTATCTTTCAGTTCAATTTTACCACTTTTGTTTCATCTCATTCTGTTATCTAGTATTAATTTCTTAAGGTTTTGCATCTTTGCTGCCTGGATTTTTTAATTCTTAAAAAAATTATTAGTAATATGTTAGTTGATAATTTTCTTTTTTTTTTAAGAGACATGGAGGATAACTTTATTTATTTATTTATTTATTTATTTTTAAAAAATTTTTATTGTAAGATGTGGGGTACAATTCAGGGTTAGGTATACAAACATTGATCATGCAGGTACCCCTGTTAATGAAGTATGCCCCTCCCTCCCCTAGCAGTTTCCCTCAATTGCCAATTCACCCTCCTCAACAGTTTCCCAATAAATTTTGGGTGAGATAATTTTGTCTTTTTACAAACTCTACACCTTTTTCTCACTTAATATTCTATCTTCGTGCTGATGCTGTGCTTGCTAGTTTTTCTTAATACTCTTCATAAATTGAGTTGCCTTTTCCTTGACTAACCCTATTCAGAACAATATTATGGAGCATATGGAAAGTAGAACACCAGCCTTACCCTCCAGGCTTCACAAACAATGCTACTATTGGTTTATGAAGGGTGCAGCTTGCAAATGTAACTTGGCTATACTTTGCATAGGTCTGCCTCCTCTTTTCCTATCATTTGTGCCTAAGATGCCTTTTTCTGTTGACTCTCTTCGTCTCAATTTTCACCACTGCTGTTATTCACAAGTGATTTAGTATTTTCACTTCATGATCATGCCCTCAACATCAGAAATTATATTTTGCTAGTATATTCTGAGATCTGCCACTACTTGGACCTCTCCCCATTCTTCATGTTTCTAATTCACTTTTAGTTCCTCTTATTCAATTTTTTGCCCTATTGGGCTGTTTTTAGTGGGTTTTACTTTAAATTTTAAATCTGTAAGTTATATCTTTTCTTCTAGTTTTGCTTTAACTATTTTTCTAAATACCTGGAGTGAAAGGGGACTGATGATTATTTACACAGTTATTTTTTTTTTTTTTGTAAGTTCCTATATGATTATTTTCATTTGAAAAATATTTGCCTGTGCAAGATTGGAAGAAGTAAGAAATGGATTTTGTCTGTTGGGTCTGATTATCTCAACATGGTAGTAACACTGATCCTGATATCAAACTATTCATTTTTCAACTTGTTATGATCAGGTGTAGAGAGACATTGTCTTGAGAAATTAAAAAGCTTATTTGAAAGAAAAGCAGTAAATAAAATACCTACAGTATTTTTAAACAGTATCTTTTTCTTTACCTCTAAAAAACATACTGATGCTATGAAAGCCAAATTTAGCAAGTTTAGTTGTTGACACTTTTATCTTCACTGTTGTGTAGTTTAAAAACTCATACAGTTTGAGGTTAAATTTTCAACAAGACTTCATTATCTCCTCTTTTTTCTGTTTCCCTAATTGCACCTGCGATCAGCCAATAGCTTGCACAATAGGTTAATTAGTTGTACCTGCATTTTTACACCTGCAATTTTGATGACCTTTTGAAATTAATATGCATGTCTTTATTCACATATCTAACTTACTAAGCTAAGCAAATAATAGATTTTATCTAAACTGTTCAAAAAATGTTTTAGTATTTTCAAATTTGGATGCAAGTAATAGATAAGCTGACAATGATTTGATCAAAATTATTTTTATTGTAAATGAAAACATGACACTTTTCAAAGGAACAATCCCTATAAATAAATAAAAATAAAACTTAAGGATAATTTTAAAGTGTTAGATACACTTGTTGTAAGAAAAAATACTATTTCAGAAAACAATAGCCTATCTCCTGAATCTTATAAATGATGTGTGTTTTTGTCTTTACATGTCTCATGAAAAGTTCAAAGGTGGTATTTAAAAGGTATTTTTTATGCAGCCTGAATGGTCACCTCCATATAAAAGAGGAATAATTGGGGCTTCTGGACCCTTGAGATTTTTATCTTTTGTCAAGTGATGTCTAAGTTCAGGTCCTGGTAATTTGAATTGAAGTCAAACAGACAAACCACTTAACCTGAGATGAAAATTAATGGTTGGAAATGAGTTAACTCCCTAAATATTTAATTACTTATAGATATAAAAGTCAGTGGTCAGGACCAAAGGTAATCTTTTGACACACTATTGCTCAGTAGCATATTTTCTAACTAAAATATTTGATTTTTAGGAAATATTAATAAGAAAGTAAATTTTTAAAAACACAAGTGACAACCCTAGTTTGTTCTGAAATACTTGAATCTGTGGTCTCTTTTCTATCTCCTTTTTTTAAAGTGTTCTTTAGTAGATACTAAAATTCTACCAGCACAGAACTAAAACAAATATTAACACGAGGAGACCTTGAGAACTTTAGAAGCAATAAACTAATCAAAACTGACCAAGTGTGTTGTCAACTGGGAGACCAGGTAGATTTGCTTGTATATTTCCTTTGTCTGTTGTTCTTATTTATAAAGTTGAATTTGCAAAGGAGAGAGGGGAAGGTTGATTTATCACAAGTTGTTTTATTATCCATTCTGTTTCCGGATTTGCCAGGTGCATGGCCCCTGATCAAGAATTGTTTGTTGAATTGTAGTTAGGTGGTATGCTATCGTCCAAATTGAAGGAGCATATAAGAAACTGCAGCTGAGAAACAGGGCAATGAATTAGTGAAACCATGATTCACTGGATTATACATTATGTTTTGTCAGCACACTCAGGGACAATGTTTCTGGTCTTTTCCAGAGTAGTTATGTTGACTTTTTGCTAGAAATTCATTTTTGTCTTATGGATTTTATGAATGTCTTGACTTGATCTATTTTCCTCTTCCTATTGATTGCCAAGAAACTTAAAGCCAACATCATGATCAACTTTCAAGAAGAGATTAGCATATTGACACGAATTTTATTCCCCTACAAGCATTTTCTCTTTGCTCTTCATTTTCCTTATTTATTTATGGGATATGGAAGGATGTAACAATTACCTTGAAGAATCAGATATATATTTAAAACCGATCAAAGAAGCATTACTGTGATTCGTTGGTGTTATAACACTGTTACAGCCAAAGAAATAAGTTAGTATGATGAAAGATGATTTTTTTGTAAGCCTCCTGTTTCCTCCTGTAAAATATGTGTGTGTGTCCAGATCTATGTAACAGTCACAATAGTTGCCAACATACCACTTCCCTTCTAACAGAATCTTGATTTTCATAAGGTATCAAGAAAAATTCCTTTGATATCACAGAAAATGGACCTAAAACTCCTGTTTAGGAAGTGATCATTATTCCTTATGAAAAAGATGAAGAATTCTGCTAATAGTTTTGTGGAAAGATAACTTCACACAGAGGAACTGCATGAGAAGTTCTCTTACTGCCATAGCTTGTTTGCTTTAGAATGAAGTTTTGATACCTGGAGCTACAGTAGCCTTCTTGTGAGCATGAGACAACAAACCTAAGACAAAAAAAGGTACATTATTAGTATTCTAGAACAGAAAGACCAATTATGGGTTATTTATAAAGTCACTGAATATTTGAACTATTATTATTAACTTTCCATCTTCAAACTAGTCCTGCTGATTCCCTTGTACTCAATTAAAGACAAGAAGCAGAAACTGGGAGAAAAGGGAGTTTATTTCTGCAACCAGGTTACAGAGAGACAGGGAGCATCAATACCAAAAACCTGCTCAGATCCAGTAACACGCACTCAAAATTTATGCTGCATAGCCCCTTACCCACCCCCAAAGCTAAATTAACAAAAGTATGACACAAGATCTCTTAATAATCCTTTACCCACCTGATACTAAGCTCCTTAAGGGGCTGAAATAAAAGTCACAGCAATCAAAGGAAGCTAATCTTGGTACATTTAGATAAACAACTTCAAATCAAACATGAAAAATGTAAGAAACCCCCGCTCTCAGAACCTATAACAATGGGACTTTATTTATTTTTTTTTAATGTAACTTGCAACTAAATGTGTCTGGTGACATAACCTTGGAAGACAAAGGTTAGGAATATTTGCAAGCCTACTCAATTATTTCTGGAGGATGGTAACAGAAAAAAGGATTAGCACTTCTATAGACATGGGGCTAAACTTCATTAGTTTTTATGTACAATAACTAGTCTTTTTTTCTACTTCTTTACTAATATCAGTCACAAAAGTAATATCAGAAAAATCTTACCAACAAGTATTTTTATTTTCTTTTTTTTTACTTTTAATCTTTTGATTAAGATGCAATCTTTAGAAATAATTTTCAGCAATTAGGAATACATTGGCCAACAATTAGGAATACATTGCCTATTTTCCAGAATTAATATCTTGGATGATAATAACCTTTATATTGTTGAGGTAGACTTACTCTCATAAAACTTGAAATATACAATGGAAAGTCATTTTTTTCCATTTAGCACATACTATAAGTCAATGCTGCAAAAAAAAAATCTAACACTTATTGCAGCAATTTTGGATTAAAAGTAAGACAATATGTAGAGAAACAAGAAAAGAAAAACTTGTAAAAAAGGTCATAACCTCTCTACAGACATCAAAAGGAAACTAAATTTATGAATGCTAGAACATAACAAAACAGTGGAAGCTATTTGTAAAAAGAGTATAAAATAAAACGCCAACTATGTCCAAGAATAGGACATTAAACAATAAAACAGAAATAAGTTAGAGAAGTAGTAGATTATTTATAATATCTAGAAAACACTTATCATTTGCCTAATATGTATCTTTTTAAATTTTAGATTCAGGGGTTTCATATAAGTCTTCCAACCACCCTACCAACTGGATTATATTACTATCTGCACATAATAAACTTGAACCTTGGAGAGATTCAATAACTTACAGTTATACAGCTAACAATTGAAGCCAGGATTGATTCATATCTTAGGATAATTTTAAAGCCTATATTTCAACACTCATATTATAGTGTCTCTCAGTATTTGTATAGTGTTAATGGTTTAGAGAACTAAAGTCAAATGTTATAATTTGAGTATTCATGAATACTAAATTTTACCATTGTACACATTAACCAAACTGTTTCAGCAGTCATTTTCATTCTGCTCCTCAATTAATGTTATTCATAGTGCTCATGCTCATTTAAGTTGTATACAGTAAACAAGAAATAACAAGGAGAACCATTTTAGACTAAACAGCCAAAACAAGATTCAGAGTAGATACAAATACTTGAATTGCAAATAATTTGAATCAGGTAATAGGCTGAATAAACAGTAAACATTTAAATATTCAAGAATAGGTAGAATTTTCCATTAAAATGGTACAATACTGTATTTCCCTCTTGATATTTATGCTTTCCCATTATTTCTTCCCTTTATATTCCTTTGCATTATTTTGAAACAATGCACTATCTAAAAAAATGATAAAGGTTTTGTCTAAATAGACATTCAAGTTGATTTCCATCAACAATATTGTCTAACATTCCATTATGTGATGTCACGCAGGACGGTGAGCACCACTCATATAACCTCTAGTGGCCAAAAAGGCGACTCTAACAATCTCTGATAGCAAAAGGCAACTGAGAAAAATTTTGGAGCCTCAGGAAAGCATATTCCTCTGCATACACTTATCAAAATATTTTTCCATGTTTAGAACCAATTGGGAGAATTTAATAAAATCTCTACTTTCAAAAAAATGAGACTATATATTAAAGCCCTCACTGTCTAATTTGTTCCCATATCATTTTCAATTCTTATAAACCCACACAGCAAGAACACAACATATATGTAGCCCAGGAACTTCCAGTTGACTATAAAAGGCTGTTGTCTTTCTTTCTTTTTTGAGTTGGAGTCTCACTCTGTTGCCCAGGCTGAAGTGCAGTAGTATGCTCACGGCCACCACAGCCTCGACCTGCTGGGCTCAGGCAATCCTTCTGCCTCAGCATTCCAAGTAGTTGGAACTACAGGTACAGTCTACTATGTCCAGCTTATTTTTTTATTTATTGTAAGGACGAGGTCTTACCAAGTTGCCCAGGCTAATCTCGAACCCCTGAGCTCAGGCAATCCTCTCCTCTCGGCCTCCCAAACTGCTGGAATTACAGGCTTGAGTCAGCATGACCGGCAGGACTGTTTTCATGCACAAAAACACTAGTTGGCAAAACAAACAGAAAACAGTGTGTCTTTATTTAAAATTTTGTTAGTTTGTACACCATGGATTTTTTGGCATTAGTTTTGTTTGCTCAATATATCACTTTAAAATATTATTTGTCTTGCTTACTGAATGTTTTGGGCCCCTTAAACTTTGCACCTGCGGTATGTACCCACTCACCTCAATCTAATCCTAACTTTACACTATATGAATCTATCTTAATTTTATATGTCTAAAATTCATTATACAGTCCAGGCATGACCAAAGAGCATTTTGTATAATAAAGGTTCTTGAGAACATATTGTGGTATGTCTTTGGGAGAGTTGCAGGAAAGAAAAAAAGTTGTACATACCAAGCAATTATCTGAAATAAGGACTTTCTTAGAAAATAAGATAGGAGGAAGAGAAGAAAGATAATTGCCTTACTTATCTTTATGAGCTTAGAAACAGCATGCAGGTGAAGGTGTAAAACCATTTCATATTTCCTCTTTTGTAAGAAACAAAGACATTTTCAAAAGTAAAGAACTGACTACTAGAAAGTAAAGATGTAAGAACAATCACAGCCAAATATTATATACCACTGTTGGTTTTATAAACAATGTAAACTTAGGCAACACTAATTTATAAAATATTTTTCTTTATTCAAAAATAAATTATTGACTGGGTGTAGTGATTCACACCTATAATCCCAGCACTTTTGGAGGCCAAAGTAAGAGGATTGCTGGGGACAAGGAATTTGAGACCAGCCTGGGCAACATAGCAAGACTCTGTCTTGACAAGAAATCAAAAAATGGTAGTGCACACATGTAGTACCAGCTACTCAGGTGACTGAGAGAGGAAAATCGCCTGAGTCCAGGAAGTCTAGGCTGTGGTGAGCTGTGATTGTGCCCCTGTACTTCAGCCTAAGCAACAGAGTTGGACTCCAATTCAAAAAATATGTCAATCAATCAACCAATCAATCTACCATCAATACAAATTAATCTTAGCTTACTGTAACTTTTTTACTTTCTAAACTTTTTATTTTTAACTTTTCGACTCTTGTGATAACACAGCTTAAAGCACAAACACATGGTACAGCTGTACAAAAATTGCTTTTTCTTTATATCCTTATTTTATAAGCTTTTTTCTATTTTAAACAAATTTTATTTATTTTTGACTTTTTAAATTTTTTGTAAAAACGAAGACAAACACACATATTAGCCTGGGCCCCTACATAGGGTCAGGATCATAAAAAATCACTGTCTTCCACCTTACTACAGTGAAATCCTAAAGCAAAAACAAATAAACAAAAACCTACATATATTTACTCACATATAGTCAATAATAATTCTTAAACATTTTTTCCCACTGGAAGATCTTCAGGAACAATAGCACACATGGAGTTATTGTCTCCTATGGTAACAATGCCTCCTTCTGCAACAACTCCTGAAGGACCTACCTGAGGCTTTCTTACAATTAACTTTTTTACATTATATGAATAGGAACATACTCTAAAATAATGATTAAAAGTCTAGTATAATAAATACATAAACAAACAATAGTCATGTATTATCATTATCAAGTAATATGTACTGTATGTGATTGTATCTACTATATTTTTTTAACTGGCAGTAGGTTTATTTATACCAGCATCAGCACAAATACGTAAGTAATGTATTGTGCCCTGATCTTACAATGGCTTTGACATCACAAGATGGCAGTAATTTTTCAGTTCCATTGTAATCTTATGGGACCATGGTAGTATATACTATCTTTCTGTCACTGACCAAAATGTCATTATGTGATGAGTGACTGTGCTAGAAATCCACTCAGTATGGAGGTCAGCTCACGTGGTGGGAAATATGTGTAAATATACTAAGGCCAAGTCATGGAAAAACAACTTCACACTCTAGTTTCATGCAAATCCTGGAACATTTGGTTATGGAGTGGAATGTTAAGTAAAATAGCCTGCACCCATTGAAAAGGTAGTTTTTTGCACCTCTTGTGTGGGGTTATTGTATAACTTAATTACTAAAATAAAATGTAACTATGGTACAACTTAGCTGTATTCAATTTATATAATTGAAGACTAATGTCTTCTTTGATAATCATATTAAATGTATTCCTTTGCTATGAAAAAAATGGTTGTGTGTGTGTGTGTGTGCATGTGTGTGTGTGAACTAGGTGTTCTGTGCATGCCTAAAATGAGAAAAACAAGGTTAAGCTAGGATTTGTCATGGTAGAAAACTTGGATTACATCACTTGCTCTACCGCTTGTATATAACATTCTAAAACTCTTTACTTTTATATTTCATCTGAAATATAAAAGTAAATCAAGGTAAGAATCTAGTAAAATTGCACACACACACACACACACACACACACACACACACACACACACACTGGTCAAACATCCCAAATCCATAAATCTAAAATCTGAAATGCTCCAAAATCTGAAACTTTTTGAGCACTGATATGATGCTCAAAGGAAATCCCCATTGTAGTATTTCAAGTTTCAGATTTTTGAACTGGATTTGGGATGCTCAACCAGTAAGTATATACTGCAAATATTCCCAAATCTGATAAAAGCTGAAAGCTAAAATTCTTCTGATTCCAAGCATTTTGGATAAGGGATATTAAACCTGTGTGTGAGTGTTTTTGAAGTATTGTAATAACTATTCTGTTTTAATTAAATATAAATTCAATATACTAATTTGAATTTTTATATACATATTCAAAATTTTCCATGTTTGAATGTTCTCTATAAATAATTCATAATAAAAGTACATATATAGTTAATTTTTACCAGAAAATAATTATTGGCTATATGGAATCTACCTTCATTGTAGGTAGTATAAAATCCCAGGTTCACTAACTCACACCAAATCACAATATGAAATTAAAAAAAAATCTAGCCTGAGCTTCACCTCATCAAGTTAATTTTTCCATGGTGTTTTCATATTTTTTATTTTATTCTTTCTTTCCACACATTTTTTTGTGTGTGTAATATTTTATGAAACTCAATTCAGAACTGAAGTTCTATGATATATTGAAAATCATTGATGGTTTTCATGGTAAGCAAAGATCTGTGCCTTCCAAAAGTTTCAGATCTGACTACTTCAGCAATTATGGCAGCATCATTTACTAGTCATATTTAACAAAACGAATGGAACATAATTACTCAAAGTTCAGAAACTCTGCCTCTGTATCAGTTACTCAGGTACTGCTTAGGTGCTGTGGGGGAAAAAAAGGAATGTATTCTGCTGGAGTCCAGCTCCAGGAGAGAGTCAGGGCTTGAGACGGGAGAATTGGGAAGCGGCAAAAAAGAAAAGACAAAAATGACAGGAATCCTCTTCCTGGGGAGAGCTCAAGACTCTGCCAATTTTTATTTAATTTTCACAAGTTATATAGGTTTTCCACTCAGCCCTGTACCCACAAATGTATCTTATGTTGCTAACCAAATGCCCATGTACATCCTTTTTGCACTCACAGTAAGGTTGACCTTTAACAATTTCAACCACAGATGGTGTTTTTCTTAAGTCAAACATTTATGAACATCCTGGTTTTCTTCCTAACTTTCTTATAACTATTTACTATTATAGGCCTATAATATCCTTACCCTATAAAGCTAAACCTTAACCCTAAGTCTTATTTAACTTACTTACTACTATATATTTATTCCTATTAATCTTATTTCTATCCTTATGTCCCTATATTTTCTTAACTATCACTTATACTATTATATATCTCTTATCTTACTAGTTTATCTTATCTTACTATCTTATTATTAATGTTCTAAATTCTATCTTCATTAAACTACTTATTTAATCCCCAAATATCTTAACCTATTTTTTTATCTCAAACGGTTGTTTTCCACCAGCTCTCAGCTGGGGTCTGTTGTTTATGAGGAAGTGGTCGACTTGTTTTTCTCGGCCTCCTGCTGTTTACTGAAAAACATCCTTACACACCCTAAGGGGCACCCTTTTTGCTGCAATCTCACCTCCATTATGCCTATGTATAATTTTTGCTGTCAAATGCCATCATCCATTTGCGCACCTATTATCTCAATTAAAGAGGGAATATTCTCAAGCCTATGCATGCAATCCTTCAAAGTTAGGGAAGGTCCATCAACAGGATCCATGGGGCTTTGCCTCCGTCATGGCCGCATTTTACTGGGGCCTTGCTCTCAGCCGGCATTTTTCCAGTTTTCAGGTCCCTTTTACCTTACTTTTACTGGTGATTGCGGCTCCCGACAGTATTGATGTCAGTTGCTTTTAGTATATCTGTCATGAAAAGGGCCCTTTCTGACCTTCATTTTCCTCATTTCATAATGACTGTAAAAGTCTTTATTTCCAGTACTAAATACCTAAAATGATTTCTCTGTTCTGACTGAACTCTGACCTCTGAAATTTGTCCCCAGTAGTCAAGTTGATAACTGAGGCCTTGGCCTCTGGGGCAGGCAGATGGTTCAAGCTGAGCTCATCAGAGTTCCTTTCTTTGGAATTTGGATTTGAAAATAAGAGATTCCAGTCTCAGCTGGGGTTAGTCTCTTGAACTTAAGACATGTAAAAGTATATGAGGAGCCACATGGCTCCATGTGAACTGAATAACGGGAAAGCAGGTCTGCAGGGAGAAAAGGAAGGAGATGCTCAGGAAGAAACACGAAGAGAGGGGCAGGGATGGAGAAAAGAGGGAGTTGGGAAAGAGACAGAGAAAGAGAGAAAATGATTTTCAAACTCTGGAAGGCTTCCAATTTCCCCTTAAGTTCCAAAAAACACGTCTATATTTTTGCACCAAATTCTCTTTTGTGGCTCAATCTAGTCATGTTGTTGTTTGCGATTCGCAACAAACATTTTCTAATTTATATAAGCAGCTACCTGTAGATTGACAGTGCGTTATAAGTGAGTCGATGTATCCTAAACAGAGAAAACACTTGAGTCAATGGTTAAAAACCTGCGACTGCTCATACATCGGCTCTCATCCATATCAAAATATGTCTGGGATTAGCAAGCACATTCCAGTCCAAACCAGCCCTGGGGAGCAAAACAAATTCTCCAAACAACCCTAGAGATTACAAATATGAGGGCCATGAAGTTTCTTGGGGTGGTAGATATGCTAGAGGATTTTTATAAGACTGAAGATTATGGGTCTGTTTATATACATTTCCTGAGCTTTTTGAGTCCTTTAGGGAATGTCTAATATAAAAATCAAAACAATTCTTTGCTTCATAAACAGAGTTGAAAGAATGTCTTTTATTAAATTCCAATCCTGTGTGAGCCAAGAAAAAAACTTCAGATCAAAATTAATAGCTGAATAGGTTTCATAAGGGAAAATATATATCAAAAATTATAATTAGGTATTTTATCAATTAGAAAACTAAAACATACTACATTCCTGACATACCCCATGCACGTCTGGTCTGTAATAATCAGAAAGATCGACAGCAGTATTACGACATTTTGAAGAATGCCTGGTGAATGGCAAAGTTAAAATGATGTTTGGTTTCTTCATTTGAGTAGCTATATCTAGAGGGGAAAACAAATTCCCTCTAGAAAATGCTATACAGTTGAAAGTAGAACACTTCAAAAGTCCAGAGGAAAGGCTAGAAGTTTTTAATATAGAAGTTGGGTAGAAATGTAAGAACTCATAAGTGTTTCTCAAAAAAAGAGTCAGAAAATTTATAAGAAAATCATTTCTAATCAAGTCAGAGGACTAATGATTGTGTGTTGGCTTACCTGGAGGCCTCAGAGATTCTAACTACTGGTTAGAAACAAGGAATAGATTGCCTGGACCTTATGGTGTTTTCATCTTGGAAGGTCATAATTCAGGTGGGAAAGAACAATGTGATTTGACCAAAGTGATTGTGGAGAAGGAAGACTAAATTTTAAACGAGAGTATGAGAGTAAGTCAAGGGAAGAAAGGATCAAATGAAAAAGCTACCAATGGAAAAATCTATAACAATTTGAACAGCAAAATAATTAAAATCATATTGAATTATAACCCAAAGTGTAAAGTACATATTCATGAATTGATACTGATATAAATAGATACTTGAATAAATAAATATAAAAGATCAGTCTCTCATGCAGATGAATCCCAAATAATGTATATAGGTACTTCTCCTTCAAAAAGATAGAGCACAACATTCCATTTCTTAAGTGTGGACTGTGTACTGTGACTTCATTCCAAAAAATACAATATAGACAAGGAAGAAAAATAGTAACTTTGCAGTAGAGAAAGCTGATAACACTACTACCTCAGCCAGGTGACCAAGGCCAACAGAGAAGTCATGCTGATGGTACATATCACATATAATGAAATGGCACTTCACCTCTGTGATCTTCTTCCTAAAACACATAACGCTAGTCTAATTGTGAGAAAAAACATCAGAGAAATCTCAGTCAATGGACAGTCTACAAAATTCCTGGCCAGATGTCCTCAAAACTTCAAGATCATTAAAAACAAGGGATGTCTGAGATACTTTCACTTGCAAAAGGAGTCTAAAAAGACATTAGAATTAAATGAGGTATGGTGTCCTAGAACATAAAAAGGATATTAAATAAAAATTAAGAAAATCTGAATAAAGTATGGATTTTAGTTAATGCCATTTTTATGGTTAATTTTAGGTGTTCACATGACTGGATTAAAGGATACTTAGGCAGGTGATAAAGACTTATTTCTGGATGTTTCCATGAGGGTATTTCCAGAGGAGATTGGCATGTGAATTGGTAGACTTGGTGGGAAAGATCTGACCTCAGTATGGAAGGGTCACATCACACCGGCTGGGGATCCAGGTAGAACAAAGAAAAGCAAAGGAAAGGGAAATTAACTCTCTCTTTCTTCTGGAGCTGAGATGTTTTTCTTCTCCTGTCCTTAGACATTAAGACTCAAGGTTCTAAATAAATAAATTTAGCCACGTATCTATGGACCAGATTTAGCAATATATCTACATTATTTTTTAAATTATGACAAATGCATCATACTGTTGTAAAATATTAATAAAAGATGAACTTGGCACGAGGTATGTAAAAACTTTCTGCACTATCTTCAAAATTTATCTGTAAATCTAGAAATATTATAAAATTAAAAGGCTATTTAATAATATTATTATACCATGAGATGTGTTTCCCTTTTTATGCTATGAAATTCCTGAAAGCAAGAATGTTGTTCAGTGTACCCTTTTATCCCTTTATAGAAATGTCTATCAAAGTCTCTAGAATGTATTAGTGTTTGAACAAGTTGGCGTAACAAATGAATGAATGTAGAAAACTATGTACTATTTATCAAGGTAGCACTGGATTTGAAGTGGTCAATTATGCCTGGGAGTTTCGGGAAAGCTTTATAAAATAATCAGTAATCTACCAGAGTAATTGTTACGTATGATGCAGATTTCAGAAAAAGCTAAATGTATGCTAAAACCATAAGTATATGTTGTATCATTCTTTCTTTTCCATATTAAGCTGGTGTCATAAATATATGTTACATCATTCTTTCTTTTCCATATTAAGCTGACATCATGATGCATTAATAGTTAACTCTCTCACCTGGTCTTAAACTCACCACCTGCTGCTACTATGGTCCAGATTAAATGGTCTTCAACTTGATTTTTAAGTGGGCCAATTTCCTTCTTGCTTCAAGATCCCAAACCAGTATAGTGTTCCTTTCCCTACACTGAGTTTTCCCCCTTCCACCCTTACCTGATTAATTCTCATTCAGTCAGTGTGTCAGACCACTTTATGTTACTAAAATAGAATACCACAGACTTGCAATTTATAAAGGAAATACATTTATTTCTTATAGGTCCAGAGGCTGGGAAGTCTAACATCAAGGTGCCAGAAAAAAAAGCAAGGGCTTTCTTGTTGTGTCATCTCATAGTAGAGGCAGGAGAACAACATGACTATGGACCAGATTTAGCAATATATCTAAGCAAGAGCAAGGATCAAACTCACAACTTCAAGCCCTTTTATAATTGAAATTAATTCATACATGAGGGTGAAGCCCTCATGACCTAAACACTTCCCATTAGATCCCACCTCCCAACACTGTTGCTTTGGGGATTAGGTTTCCAACACGCGCTTTTGGGGAGATGCAGGCAAATCACAGCAGTCTACTAAAACTATATTAATGTTCACTTTCTCCAAGAACTCTTCTCTAACTCCTTGGCCCAGATGAAGGACTGGTTTTTTGTTTGTTTCTTTTTTTTTTCCTTTAACTTATGTTTGACTATAAACACCTTATATTTTTACTTTTTTCTTACATGTCTTATCACCGCTGCAAGTTCATACATACACATATTCACAAATTCTGTAAGAGCGGGAATTATACCTTTGAAACCTCTGCATCTAGCATGATACCTAGAACATGGTATGACACCATATGCACTTACATAGGTTAATGACTGAGAAAATGCGCTAATGAAATAGAAATAGAAACTTTCAAATAATTCTAGAAATAAGAGACAAAGGAATTATCAACTTTCCTACAATCCCAAAGCTATCGTTTTCCCAACAGTGATGGTTGCCTTATCTTTTCCTCTAACTATTTAACATAGCTTCAGGTCTTCAGCCCTATTACCCAAGTTATTCCAAAATAATGTCCTTTGCAATTTCCTCTTAGCATCACCTCTTTCTATATAAGATGCAACCAATCCATAAGTTTGCTTGGGTGCTTACAAGGCACATACAACTCTTTATGCAAACTGAGAATCCACATATTTGCAGAAAAAAAAATTAAATATATTCTTTACTGACCTTGTCACCTACATCACATTTACTTCATTTTAAGAAACTCCATAAAACACAAAAACTATGTTTTTCAGCTCCATGTGGACACGCTACTTGCACTACATGAAATATCCGGCTTGGTTCATCATCTAAATCCAAAAATATCTCCCTATGTTATTTGCGGCTGCTGCTTTGCCTTACAAAATTAACTGAATTGACAGAGATAAGAATGCTTTACATGTTTTACATGAGGCATTCACAACTGTGTGCGTGTGTGTTCATGGGGAAATAAAGGGAGAACAGTCACAAATGTATGCCTTCCTAACATGGAGGACAATGCACAATTCTGACCATAAACATCCTACTGTCAATCTACAGAGCAGTGAGACCTAGTCATAGGATCATACAAAAATTTCACCAATGCTTATTAAATTGATTTAACTTTACAAAATCTCACATTTAAAAAAAAACTGTCACCACCAAATATCTAAGTCAGGCTAACTAAATATTTCAGCTTTTTTCACCAGAAAGAATATCAGACATTTCAGTTTGCAGAATATCATAAGTTCCATGAAGAAATAAGGTTTGGGGAATTAAATCTTCAGAGGCATCAAGGGAGGATGCAAAAAGGTTTAATTTGTTCTAATCCTGATTCAAAGCTCCCTCTGGTTAAACCTAATTGTCTCTGTTATTAGGCTTGGTGGCTCAGCACTTTGGGAGACCAAGGCGAGTGGATTGCCTGAGCCTGCGGGTTCGAGACCAGCCCTGGCAACTTGACCAGACCTCGTCTCTACAATAAAAATAAAAAAATTCGCCAGGCATGGTAGTGCACACCTGTAGTTCCGGCTACTTGGAAGGCTGAGGTAGAAGGATTGCCGGAGCCCAGCAGATCAACGCTGGGGTGGCCTTGAGTGTGCCACTGCACTCCAGCCTGGGCGACAGAATGAGACTGCAACTCAAAAAACAACAACAAAAACAAAAAACAAAAAAACTTCCAACTCAAAAAAAAAAAATTCTTAATATCAGATATATTAAGCTTATTTACAAGGTTCTGCAAAAAAGAATGCAGCAACCTATGGTTTTACTTGAACAAGCAGTTCAGGTGACAGACCAGAGTACATTCTGGAAACTCTTCCCCTTTGTTATTAACAGATGCCCATTCTGCAACTATAAGAAAAATGAAACAACTCAATTTAATTTAGAAACTTGAACGAAATGCCTCTATTTACATGCATAATATATTAGACTATTTAAGGAGGCAAAAGATTAGGGAATCGGAATATATGTAAATACAATAAGCTTACAATTTCATCCTGGTAAAGTAATTCTTAAATCCCTAATTCATGCCAATCTATCTAGTCCTGGATGAATTCATACTTATTGCAAAATTATCCACCTTGGCACTTATAAAATTACCCTCTGACAGCAGATTGCATATTAATTATTAAGAGTAACAAGACATCTACCTTAATGGTGGTAACGAGTCAATTAAATAAATATTCACAGAGGATTTCTAAGCTTGGTGCTCCCCAAGAGTAGAGAAAATATATCTACATAGTCTCTATCTGTTGAAAACTAAATCTAGTAAGGCAAATATACGCATTCAAGAAATCGCTAAGATGCAATGTGATCAGTAATTTTGAAATATAGAGAGAGACTATACTATAGAAATTTAGGTGAGGAAGCAAGTGCTTCTGCACCAGCCAGGATGGTTTTAGAGAGGAGATATCCTTTTAACTGGACTATGAAGAGAAGAAATATGTCTTCTAAAAATAATACTGTAAAATATGTGATGTTTATTCCCAGAGGATGTCCAGAGAGTATTAGACTCCCCCAAACCACATCCCTCCTCATTTCTGATATACAGGAAAACTTTAGTTATGCATCAAAGAGGGGATGCCTCAAGAATCTGTCATAATTTACTTAGGTTTCATTTTATTTATATGGCCACATTTACTTTTAATCTAAATGCACACAGTTATTTGAAAACTCATTTATCCTAACAATAGAACTGTACAAAAGACACACAGTCACACAAAGGTAATGTGTAACAATGCTCTCTCGTGAAAATTATTTTGACTTTTCAAGATGCATTCAATAAAATTTCTGAAAGAATGAATCAAAATATAGATTATTTGATTAGGTCTAAAGTGCGATAGAATACACTATCCTGAATTATGCCATATTTGCCTAAGGATTATTTTGAGCTAAATGCACTTTAAAAAAATCAACAGGTGCAATATGAGAACTCTGACCCTCCCTTTTTTCTTCCTGAAAGCAGATAATAAACCCTCCATATGGAAGATGTCTTCCCTACACCAAAAGAAAAGTAATATTTTGTCATCAAGGATGGAACATTGAAACTGAAAGTATTTTGTGCTAACAGAGTTTATGAAAATAATTCTTATCTTTCTTTAGCCTCTGCACATAGGTTAGTCACTTTTCCGCAACTGCCTCTCTTTTTTCAACCTAGTGTAAAAGCACTTAAGTTTTGCCACATTTTTGAATCTTTATTTCCTTCTAGGAAGAAAGAAAAGGTATATTAAGTAAGTTTATATGATTATCTCCTGTTATCAGTTTTATGTCAATTTAATTCTCAAGGCCACTGGAAAAGCCTAACAAGATAGATATAAAATTTTGTCCCTCCAAAAACGTATATCTAAAATGTTTTCATTAACCAATAAATCTGGAGTTTAAACATTTAAAAAAGCTACAGCAAAAATTATTAAAGATATGCTTTACTCTTAACTCCATGTTTAGCGTCTCAGATTAAACATGAAATAAGGAATTTAGGAGCCAACTTCAGATGACTAAAGTTGATTCCCAATAGCTAGTATTAAAAAGAGTAAAATGATGCTTTTGTCAATGAAGTATGAGTAAGATACACTAATAAAGCCTGTCCAGGTTAAAGGTTGAGCCAAGAGAAATAAGAAAAAAATAGAAGGAAAACAAAGGGAAATCAATGATTGAAAAGCAAGGATAATAAAAGAATAACTACCATTTAATGAGTAGCCTTTGATAGCACATGTATCTTTACGTTCATTACAATGCTCACAATACACATAGAGCAAAAACAATCTCTATTCTGTGCATAAGAATAGTGAGTTTCCACCAAGTTAAATGACTTGTCTCAGGATCCACATCAATGAATTGGAAGAGCTGAGCTTCACAAGCAGTTCTTTAGCCGTCACCACCTCCATTTAAAATGTAGTACATGCCACAGTTGTAATTATATTTGGGGTTTAACTTCTATCTAAGAAAACTAAGAATTGTGAGCAAGAGCACAGTATATTTTAGTTGGTTGATTGCAATTAGAAATATACAGAAAACCTTGAGATTTGGATATATTAAAGAGGTTCTGAAAATGCATTTGATGGTTAAAAACCTTTTTCCTACTTTTATGCCCTTATTTACTTATGATGTGACAGCAAAGAGGAGATATATATTCCAGTGTATGACATGATGCTGTTGCTTTTTTCATTTTATATAAGCACACGCGTGCACACGTCTGCGCACACACACACACATATTTTTCAAACTGCATTCACAAAAAAAGTCAACAAACAAGGATCTAATTCAAAGCACCAGCATTAACCTAGAAGTTTTTTGTTGTTGTTGTTTTCCATTATCACATTAGAGTACACATCACACTTAACAAATTGTGGTTTAATTTCATTACTTTCATACACATCATTAGCTTAGAGAAATTTAAGAGGACATAATCTGTGCATATATTATATCAAAAATATTCCAATCTCTTGAGCTGAAAATCTATTCATAAGATTTTACTGCCCCTATTTTTAATGAAGAAGAAATCAAATTACTTTTATTTTCTGAGGAGAGAAATTTCTGCATATGTATTTAGATATTTAATTAAAATGCTTATGTACCTTACCTAATTAAAAATAGACACATTCAAAATAACAGAACATCTAATACATCTATTTATATATATAACTTAGACTAAATTCTGGAAACAAAGAAGCACAGTAACTGAACTTAGTTCATGCATTAACCTTCAAGTTCCTCCACCCAACACATTTTCACAGGAAAACTCTGAAAAACAAGTCCTATCCTGATCAGTCATTAAAAAGATCTCCAGTAGTGGCATAGCACAAAGAAAAAACATCTAAAGCTATGAATTTGGTTTTTTTTCTTGCCCCAAGTGTTGTGACCACAACCCAGAATAAATTAGTCATGCTGGGATCAGAAGATAGCTTTTTCTTAAAGGACTTGAAGGGTCTCATGAATGCAAAATGGACCCAAAGAGCCTGCCTAGTCTCTAGTTGCTTACATGTCTTTAATCATAGAAAAGAGCCTCTATCTTAGAGGACAAAAACTATTTGTGTAAAAACCCCAAACAAACCTTGGATGAGAATCTGCAGTGTGCCATAATGTTCCTGAATAGTTGAATGAATAGAATAGGATAATGGAATTCTGACTGAAATATGGAAAAATTCAAACTTGGTTTTAAGACTCAAGAATTTCCTTAGACCCTAGATGAAAATTCATAAGGTTCATTGTTTTTACAAGTCTTCAAATATGAGTTATATTTTTCCCCTAAGTTTTTGAATATTAAAATTTAAAATTTTGGAGCCAATCAAAAAAGAAAGAAAGTGTCTTGTTATTTAGAGTAATTGTGTATATTTGCCTATGGAAATTGTAGATGTATATAGATGCTTGTGACAAAGATGCTTTTTATTTTATTTTTTTAAAAGATACCGGGGAAACGTTAAGAATGAATAAATAATTTTGTAAATACATCTTTTCTAAAACAAGTTAAAATTTCTGAGCACATTTACAATAAAAATTAGACTGCCACTCATTTGGAGGATAAATAAATTAGAGAAGAAGACAGTTAAGAACAACATTTTCAATGATGCATTCTGTAAATTAGTTAAAAGATGGAATTCCTTCCTCCTTTCCTTTCTTCTTGTCTCACATTTTATTGGACATCAAGTATGTGTCATGAACTGGGTTGGTTTATGGTGATATAATGCTAAATAATATAGAAAGGCTGCCTGTCCTCTTGGAAATTAGAATCTAGCTGAGAAGTCTGTCTATTTTGCTGAATCCATCTTTGGGAGTACAAAAATAAAAATTACTCCTTCACTCTTTAAATTAGTGATCATTCAATTAGTAAGTTAATATAATCTAGAATCAAGTTCATGTCACCCTAAGGATTGGACATCTACTAATACTTCAGTCTCAGTTCCCCTTCATCCTATCTGTCTAGGTTTTCTTTATAATTCAGAAAAAAGAAAAGTATACTAGCCTATGAAAGAGTGTAACAACCACTTAATTAGCTTAACTTTCCTTCAGACTTGCTTATGCATCAATGAAGTCTTTATAATTACAAAGTTGATATGGCACATTTCTAAGATTTGAGTGCTCAGATTGATTGGCTTGGATTTATTTATTTTTATTTTTATTTTTTGGTAGACCCAATATCTTGAATTCTTATCAATCTCAGTTTTAAAACTTGAGCTATATTAATTATAAGCAAACAGACATACAAGTTATAATTCACAGAATTCCAACAGTGTTAAGTAGGCCACAACCTGTGCTCACAGAATCTCCAGAATTATTTAAGGCTCCTTGCAAAGATGCAGTTTCATAAAGCTGTGTACCCTATTCACCTGGGACAACCTCTGAAGTCAGATTCTACCTGGCCTCTGAAGTGCCACTAGATTATGCAAGATAGTGAGATGCTGCTGATTTACAGGAAACATTTTTCTGAAGGAGATATGATTTAGAAAGTCTGTCTTAGCTTCTGAGAGGTTGTATACAAATAGTTCTCTACTTTTCTGTGCCTGAAGGCTGTAGCAAATGTGACTTAACTCCTAAACGCAGAGCCCGACTGTAGTGGTGAAAGGCACAGACTCTAAAGACCAAAGTCTTGGGTTCTTATTTGTAATTCACTGTTGGTGACCTTGAGCAACTTGCTGAACCTTTCTGTGTCTCAGTTTTCTCACCTGAGAAGTGAGATGATGACAATTAAATTTTACCACAGGTTTAGTTTGAAGATTAAAAGTTAATATTCATAAAGCTCTTGGAATGGTGCCAGACATGTAGAAAGTCATATATATGTATATGTATATATAGTTATGTGTATATACATGCTAAATAAATTTATGCTAATTTGAAAAAAACTGTCATTGAATTGCACAGATAACCGGGAGTAATCAAATAATCAACATCTAATCTTCACCCTTCCCTTATTGTAGATTTACATTAAATTGAATAAATTAAATCATGAAGAAAAAATATATATATATTTTTTTTTTTGAGTTGGAGTCTCACTCTGTCACCCAGACTGGAGTCTCACTCTGTCACCCAACCTCGACCTGCTGGGCTCCGGCGATCCTTCCGCCTCCGCCTTCCAAGTAGCTGGAACTACAGGCACGTGCTACCACACCCGGCTAATTTTTGAATTATTGTAGAGGTGAGGTCTCGCCAAGTTGCCCAGGTGGGTCTCGAACCCATGGGCTCAGGCAATCCACTCACCTCAGCCTCCCAAGGTGCGGGATTACAGGCTGAGCCACTGAGCCCGGCTAGAAAAAAGATTTTGAAGAAGATAATTCAGTGTTAAATTCAAATAGCCCAGAACAATGGAGAAACTATATGGGAATTACAGTAGAAATTTCATTTAAAACTTTCTCTTGCAGGTCTTTATTGGGCTAGCAGTAAAAGACAGTGTCCACCATACATCATTTCCTGAAAGAGTATCTTGAGGTCCATACTTGCTTCTGTTGCATCAGTAGAGTTGTTTTTGCCAAATGCAGATCAGAGGCATTATTCTATCTTTTAGTTAGCCTTGTTAACTCCAGATGAAGAAAATCTTTACAGATGTGATATCCTTACTGACTACTCTTATGACACAGGAGAAGTTAAGCAAAATTCACATGAAATTTTGAAGAGGAGCTCACCAGTCATTTTTATTTTGATTGGCAGAAAGGTACAGAAGATAAATTGACCTTTAATTTTCTCTCAGTTTACAGGTGTAAGTGAAATTACTTTTAAAAATAAATTCACTAAAAGAGGTAAGAGAAGAGCACATTGAATAAAAAATATATATGGTTGCTAATGGTTTGCATATGGCTTTGTCTCACCAAAACACATGTTGATATAAGGGTATTGAGAGATGGTGGGACATTTAAGAAGCATTTGGGTCATGAGATATTTGCCCTCATGAAAGGATTAATGGAATCTCAAGTTCCTAAATGAGTTCTCTTTGTTGCCAGAGTGGATTAGCTAATTGAAAGTGGGTTGTTATAAAACAAGGTCAACCCTTGTATTTTGTTTCCTTTGTAGGCACCCACTCATTACTTTTGGGTATGCTCCCACCATGTGATGCTGTCTGAAATGTTGTGACACAGCATGAGTCCAGCACCAGATGCAGCCACCTGATCTTAAACTTCCCAGTCTCCAGAACTGTGAACAAAATATACCTCTTTTCTTTCTATAGTTCCCAGTCTTGGGTATTCTGTTAGAGCAACAGAAAACAGACTAAGACAGTAGATTCTGTACCTATTTGTGAGCAATGTCAGCTTTTTCCCCCTCGATAATTTGTTAAAATTTTAAATTATTTTCAGGAAGTAACACCATTTACTAGACTCTAAGTGTGGATTTCATTACTAGGTCATCATAACTATCTTCTTTTTACAAAAACATTTTTTTAAAAAGTGAATACATTAAAATGATTGGAAGTGAACAAAATATCCTTCTGACGTGAAGTGTCATCATGTTTATTGCCTAAATAATTTTGGTTGCTAGCCTTTGATTTACCTGCATTTACTCCACAAAAACTCCTCTTATCACTTAAAATCTCTTAGTGTCTTCATCAAATAAGACAAGATAGCAAAATGTGAAAAAAGGCACTACTTCTCATTAAAACTTTCTTGGCGATGCCACTGACTTACAGAAATTGTGTACAAAAAGGAGAAAATGGTTTTTTACACCCTTCTGAATGACCTTGATTTATTGTGCTTAATGTGTCATTTAAATTATTGGGCCTAGAACTATCTATTGCATTTTATCTTGGTGAAAAAGTAAAATCCAGGAAGTGTTACCTATACAAAAATAAAACCAGTACTCATAGGTTTTTAAAATGTGACCATCATTTATAGCAATTGATTCATTTTTAATGTCGATGGCAATATATAATTTCTTGTTAATTATTTTTCAAAATTATGTATCGAAAACAATATGAATGACTCTGGAGTCTAAACTTTTATGCAAACTCACTATCTCTCAAATGCTTGCTTTTTCTCAATTACTAAAATGGCTAGAAAATTCAAAGGCTAAAAGAAAACTATGTACTACTAAAAGTGATTGTTTCTTTTCATTCTGTTTCAGTAAAGTGAAAGAAAGAAAGGAATACAGGGAAGAAAATAAAGAAGGAAGGGACAAAAGCAGGGAAGAAGAAAGGAGAGGAGGGAGAGGAGAAAGAAGAAAGGAAAAAGATATAGAGGGTTCAGGAGAAGTTGTGGGGAGGATCAGAGAGAGAGATTTTATTTTTCCCCAATTATTTCTCTTTTTTTTTTTGAGTTGGAGTCTCACTGTCGCCCAGACTGGAGTGCAGTGGTTGCTCCCGGCCACCGCAGCCCCGACCTGCTGGGCTCTGGCGATCCTTCTGCCTCAGCCTTCCAAGTAGCTGGAACTACAGGCGCACACTACCACGCCCAGCTAATTTTTTTTATTTATTGTAGAGATGAGGTCTCACCTGCCAGGCGGGTCTTGAACCCGCGGGCTCAAACAATCCACTCACCTCAGCCTTCCAAAGGCGCCGGATTACAGGCTGAGCCACCGAGCCCGGCCCAATTATTTCTTTAATATATGTACACAAAATTGATTTTGGTTCAGAACTTGAATAACTTGCACGTCTTTTGTTTTGATATGGCAATCTGGATTAGGAAAAAATCTTTATGTTTATACCAAAAAAAATTCTACGTTAATGCATAGCATGCAAGACACATGCTGTGTGTTTTTTATCTCAACTCTATGGCCTAGGATTTGGTAAAATTAAAGAGCAAATTTCTCTCTAGATCACTGGTTGTCAAACAGGGCAATTTTATTCTCCTTCCACCCTCCCCATCATTGCCTCCTCATTTTCCCAACTCCCATCCAGGGACATTTGGCAATGTCTGCAGATATTTTTTAAGTGTAATGACTGAAGAGAATGTGTTACTGGCATCTTGTGGGTAGAGGCCAGGTATATTATTAAATACCTTACAGTGTCCAAGGCAGCCCTCTACAAACAAGGAATTATCCAGGCAAGAAAGTTGATAAAAGTTAATAGTGTCACTGTTGAGAAATGCTTTTCTAGAAAGAAATTCTTGTCTTGTCCTCACAGTGTGTGCGAAGATGCTATCTCCCAGCCTCAATCATTTATGCAGATTAGAAAATCTACACTGGAAGATTATGAGGATGGTGGTTAAGAAGTATACATTTTGAAGTTATTGTGATATGGTTTGAGATGCTCAATCTTTCAATTTGGAGCTGAGCAATTTATTTGACTTGAACAAAACGCATTTATCCATCTGAAAATTGAGATAAAAGTTAATTTATGCAATGGCTTAGACATAATAATAAAATGGTAGTAACACTCAGAGCCAGGAACATGGGTAATTGGTAAATCATTGTATCTTATTACTATTGTTTTTGTAATCATTATCAGTCTGAAAGTATAACATTAAATTCACATTAAGAGGTTGGTTAACGGATAAAAAAGTACAGTCAGATACAAGGAATAAGTTCCAGCATTCAATAGCACACTAGGGTGACTATAGTCAACAATAATGTATTATATATTTCAAAATAGCTAGAAGAGAAGATTGGAAATGTTTCCAACACAGAAAAGTGATAAATATTTGAGGCGATTTATACCCTAAGTAACTTGATTTGCACATTACACATTGTTTGCATGTATCAAAATATCACATGTACCCCATAAATATGTAGTTATCATGTATCAATCTTTTAAAAACATTAAGAAATTTCCAGACTGTCCATCAATTTTCCTCCTGTTCCTGTAAGTTAACTAAAGTTTGTATCACTTGTATTATAGATTAGGAAAAAGAAATCTAAGTAAATGTATTTTCTATCACAACCATAGCCTCTGTCATTTCCCTCTTTTCTAGTTGTTCTCATAATTATAATAGTAGACTTCTAGTCTACTTTTGCACTGAGACATGTTCTTCCATGGTTCAGGTTTAGAAAAAATATTGCAGGTAAGCATGCAGGTGGTTATTTATCTTTAGTTGAATAATTAACAATATTAGCACCATCTCATATAAACACACACACACACACACACACACACACACACACACACACACACACACACATTGAGATGCTGCATTAAAAGCAAGCAGATAGAGGTTGTATTAATTTCTTATTATATATAAAATATAGAACATATTAATCAGTAATTATTCTAAAGAAGTTTAAAACAAAGAATACTTTGGTATATATTAATTCACATTGTCATCAAAGAAACACTGTAGATTGGTATTATTTCTTGTATATTGCAGATTCCGAAACACATACTCAAAGCTATGCCAAAGGATATTATGAATGATGATGATAGCTTCAGAAAAGGGTATTATGATACACTTCTTTTGGCTCTTTGCATTATTGTGAGTCATAGTACCTTTTCATGAACAGTGAATAAAAACATCTCTTAATCAGTAGTCAGTCACTCAACATTAGTGCATTAGTGAATGTTGAGACTGTTAGAAATATTGAATGATTTAGCAGAAAATGTGCTCAATTACGTCCAAGAATTATTCTATAACTACATATAATGTCACTCTAGAAATCCTTTAGTATTGGAACATAGTTTCTCTTATTAGACAGAGACCTTAAAAGCAAACACAACATATTATTGTAAGGATTTTTATCAATCAGAGTCATGGATGATAATATTCTCTCATTAGTGCTTGTGTAATAAGAGATCTGGAAAAGATGTTGAGAAACCTTTACATTTCCCATATCTGTCTTCATCTACATCTTTATCCCTCTCTCTATATCTATCTATACAACAATATCTATGTGATAGGATGTAAACGCTATAAGCAAATATTTCACTTTAGAAAGTGAAGGAGAAATATATTCCTCTATGGTCAGTATTCTTGATTTTAAAAGCTCCGGATTTAAGAAAGAAAATGGGCTAATATCTGTTTCTCATCCACAAATAAAGTCATTCTTCTGTTATGAGAAAGAGTAAAATATTATGCAAAAAGCTAAGAGTACATCTTAAAACTCCTACAGGAAAGGGTAAATGAAGAAATAATATTTTCCTCTCAAACTAGAGCTTCACTCTCCAATCAGAGTTTCAAGAAAAAGAGTGACAATTTTTGCACTGGAAAAATCTGAGTCAGTACTAGGGAGTGTAAGAATCATGGCCTTGTACCACAGGCAGAGTTTGAATAGGTTTTGGGGGAGCACATGTTTTATGATGGGGGGAGCGATGTGAAAAATGACCTAGAGTTTGAAATACAAAAGGCAAGTTCAGAAACAATGCATATGATTAACCTGAGCAGAAGTGGTGTGGGAAAGTTGGGGCAGATGCAACTGGAAAGGTCAGATAATACAATTGTATGAATTGAATGTTGGGAATATGCATTTGCTTTCTGTGCGTTTAAGCTTTTGATTCTTCAATCAATATTGTTAAGCATGTATTGCAGGTATTAAAGTTAAACTGTTCAATAAAAGGCAGGTGGTAGGAAAACTTTTACAGCTCTGGGGCTCAAGGCTGCAGAGATACAGAATAATCTTTAGAGCTTCACAATCAGAATCAATCAGTTCAAGGTAGGCTCTTCTCCAAATTAAAGAGAGTGTCAAATGGGCCCAATTTGAGTTACCTACCCAATATGTGACCACTGGAAAATGGAGATCCTTAACTACAGACATGTGACAAAGGAAAACTAAACTGATTTTGCCAAAAGATGGCAGAAGGAATGCTTCGTTGATGAAAAGAGCAGATGTTCATTAATGATGTATTGAAAGAATATCAAAGAGAGATTAATCATAGTGTGGATGTGAAAACTGGAACTAAGAAGCAGGACACTGACAAAACTGCTGTATTATGGGATGGTAAGGACCTCTGTCCCCCTCCTTACTGTGCTCTAGTTGGACACATGCAGGTACAATGTAAATTTTCCTGATTTCTTACCTTTAACCTTTACCACTGCTGTCCCCTATGCTTTGGATAGTTATCTTCCCCTTATTTTTTTTAACCCCTATTAATTCTTGCTAGCCTTTAAAGAATCTTCACCAGCCTCTCCTGCTGCTTCAGTCAGGCCACTCACTATTATATTTTAAAATATATAATTTATCTATATGTATAACTGTATCTATATCATCTGTCGATATCTAAACCTGTATCTACATGTATCTAATATCTCTCTGGCTATGATACAAGAAGCGTCTTTCTACTGCCCGAAACAGTAGATTTAGGAATTTCCTATTGTTAGGTCATCACATTTTATTTCATATAACCTTGGAATCAGCTGCAAGGTGACCTGAGAGCTGCCAGTAAGATGACCGCTAGTCTATGAGCCCAATCATTCTGCCTATCTCAGTCAAACCATAACAGGTCTGTCCAACAGAACAGGCACTAGAGAATGTTAATTGAATTACATTCAGATTTAAATGGCTACATGTGGCTAGTGGCTACCATATTGGACAAAGCATGTCTAAAAAGAACAACTGTTAGCCATAGCAGGAGACGTGGAAATGAGCCAAGTCACAGCCCTGGCCAAGAAGAGATCAAGGGATCCATTGTTAAGAACTGAATGTTTGTGTCTCCTCCAAATTTATATGTTAAAACCCTAATCCCCTATGTGAAGGTCTTAGGGGATGGGTCTTGGGGAAGTGATTGGGTCATGAAGGTGGAACCCTCATGAATGGGATTAGGGCCCTTATAAAAGAAACCTCAGAGAGCTCTCTCACTCTTCTTCAGTTATTTGAGGAAGAATACAACAATAAATCAGCAGTCTACAATCTGGAAGAGGGCCCTCACCAGAACCTGGCCATGTTGACACCCTAGTGTCAGACTTCCAATCTCCATAACCATAAAAAGTACATTTCTGTTGTTTATATAAACTACTCAGTCTATGGTACTTTGCTATAGCAGCCTGAACAGATTGGTAGAAGTGTTAAAACTGGATGGTAAAATGAATAATCATCCAGCTCCCTGATGAAAAGTTTCAGCTGCTGTGATGCACCGCAAACTTTCTTTTCCCAACTACTAAAACAACATGAGAATGTCTTAGTTCCTTGAAACAAACTACACCAAATAATGCAGTTCTTTAGTCATAAAATATTCAGAGTTTTTTTTTTTTTTTTCAGGAAGAGAGATAGAGAGCAACTTTTTGGTGGGGTCATCTTCTTCTTACCACTATCCTCATTAAACTTACTTCCTGCACCTATATGCTCCTCTCCCAAAACTCCTGAAAGCTCACTCCTTCTCTGCCATTTCTCCATCTGGAACCTCTTTTCATTCTTCAAATCTTCATGGTCTCTCCAGATCCCCTGGCCTTTATCAGAGTTACCTGTGCCTGAAAACTTCTTCAGCCCTCTACTCTAATCTCTCCATTCTTATTCTTAATTCCGGATGCCTCCTTCTCTGGGTGGCTATTCCTGCTGCTAAAGTTTAGGGTAGATGCCCTACCAGTTGGCTCAAAGAACTTTTATTTTCTCATCATAGAAAATACCAAGGGCTGTGTGGGTCTTACAAGTTTCAGTATTTTTTCCTCTAGACTACTTCCCAACTAGATTATAAATTTATAAAGAGAAAGCACAGCCATATCTTGTTCACCACTGTATTCTAAACATCCAGTATTGAGTTTGACATATCTCATATATTTTATTAAGTTAATAAATTACATCCACATTTCCTGGAGGAAATGTACTAAGTTAAACAGTCCAGGGGAAAAAAGATATATGAACAACTTTTCTGCAAGGATATAATGCATTTTCAGAAATTGTGCTCTTAATTACATTATCCTTATAGACTTGATAATGAAGAGAAACACTTTTGAAAGCCAGAATGATAGTGACCATTTTGGGAGATGACTTTTCTAATCAGTTATTTGCTTGCACAATTGGAGAAGACAGACAGATGGTATCATATCTTTGAGAAGATGTTGCTTATTGAAATATGCTTTCTGATTTGAATCTTAGGCTGAACCTCACAGTTACAAGCACTACGTCATATTGGTTAAAATTAAATCAAATTACAGTTAAAAAAACAAATGTATAGCAAATGGAAACATCTAGGCTTTCCTAGATAAAAGTAGACCATGATATGAATAAAATAAATACGTTCTACCTAACTTCTTCATGCCACAAGTTTAAAATCTTTGTGATAGGAGTAATACCTCTGGGAATTCTTTCCCATAGTGCTGTGGGGAAAAAAAGCAGTGCAGAGATCAAGTTCATTTTGTTTTTAATGAATCTGATGAAAACAAGCAACACAAATGCCATTTCCAAATTAACTTCTGGTAATTTAGCTTCAATTCGCTATACTGAATAATCATTCTATAGTTGCAATTCAGGTAGAAATTAACCTTGAATATATTCTTCTGTTTACATTTCTTCCTGCCCTTTTTGGAGAGTTAAAGTATAAATTGGTGCCTTCATCTTGATTGAAAAACCAAAGCAATGTATGATTCTTTGTCAGTATTGGCCCTGATTATAATAGAGTGAAGATTATTTTTCCACCTGTGACACTGTCATTATAATCATCTGACTTATATTTGTAGTCAAGTGGGAGTGTTTCTCTAATGACTTAGAGCCTTTAAACATGAGGATAGCAAAATGCTGGCTGTGAAGCACATATAAATCCTAAGTAGAGAGAAAAATCAAATCACCTGTTACACTATTTGTTTTCATCTAATAAAAGAAAAAAATAGAAAAAATGAGTCTGGAGCATTTTAGGCAATTTAAAGGAAGAAGTCAACAGACAGTATACTAAGCAGCTTTCTATGCACTCAGGTAATTCACATAACAGGAGCATAGTTCAAGTGTTACAAAAAAGATGGCTCACTGGAGACTGAGTTTCTTTAGATACGAGCTAGATTGCATATCCTACATTGCTTACCCTTCTTTGCCAATAACATCTGTAGCCTGGAAGCAAGTTGTCCAATATGGTAGCTTTGTCAATTGCCCTTTTAAATTTCCCAATTATCTATGGACTAACAGTATCTGTACCATTCAACTGAGAGCTTATCTTTTATTTCTTCAATTATGTTTCCAAATTATTTTAGTCAATGAGAATGTTGATTGTTAGTCTAGGCACAGATTGTTTCTTAGATTAGACATAAATTGGTTTTTTTTTTTATTTTTAAGTTTATTCACTCAACTATTCATAATTTTCTAATATTGTCAGTTTGTTCACTTTTTATATTGTTAATGTAAAGTACATTCATTGTGTAAAACTTGGAAAACACAAAAAATAATTTAAAATAGGTCATCTGACTCCAAGAATGCTCTTACAGTTATCATATCTTTTTATTTTGTGTATATTATGCTCTAAGTAGGAAACTTTGGGTGCTATATTTTAATTTAACACAATATAGTGAGAACTTATTCATGGTATTTGCATGAAAGTGTGTTTAAAACTTTTGATCCAGTAGAAAATAGAAAATCTCCCACCTCTAATCCGAACTGGACACCACCAGAATGAAACATTTTATTTGTTGTTAAGTGGATGATGATTCCTGCATTAAGATCTGGACTCTTTTTCAATGGCCTAAGGACTTTTTGCACATCTGCCTACAACTGTAACAGTGTCTATCTTTTGTGATCTAGAAATCGGGTTTTTTATAGCTAGTCAATGGGAAACTGGTTAATGGAAAGGAATCGCCCTGATAACAAAGTAACCACTTAATTTAACTTTTAAAGATGAATAACAATACATTTGTTGAACCATCAAGTCATAAACTAGCATTGTTCTAGGCAAACAGGGACATATTTAGAGAAAGTATAAGAGAGATTTTAGTAATGAATTCTGTGCCTAATAACAGTTGAAGTATTTTGGGCATATACCAGGGTCAACAAACAAAAATCTATTGGTCAAATTCCCTTCACTGTCTGCTTTATAGTATTTATGCATTTAGACAATTTTATTTTTGATTTAGACAATTTAAAACCCCCAAATTTGATTTTCTTTTGTCATATAAGTACCTACATAATATCATTAATTTTTCTTCTTGATTTATAAATCTCAAAATATTTACAATCTGGACATTTAAAGAAAAAGCTTATTGACCTCTGATTTGGTGTTTCTCACAAATGAGTCAAATAGGAACTCCTATAAGAAAAAAAATTCCATTGAACTACAAATAATACAATTTTTCATACAATAGATGAATAAACATTAGCTTTTAAAGTGAACCTTTATTCTATTAAGTTCAGTTTCATAAAAATTATCTACAAAAACTAGGCTGAACGATTACTTTGGTCATCACATTAATAAAATGCAAAACGTAAAAAATTCTTACAGAAGCTGGGCTCGGTCGCTCAGCCTGTAATCCCGCGCCTTTGGGAGGCTGAGGTGAGTGGATTGCCTGAGCCCGCAGGTTCGAGATCTGCCTGGGCAACTTGGCGAGACCTCATCTCTACAATAAATCAACAACAACAAAAAATTAGCCGGGCGTGGTAGTGCGCGCCTGTAATTCCGGCTACTGGGAAGGCTGAGGCGGAAGGATCGCCGGAGCCCAGCAGGTCGAGGCTGCGGTGGCCGGGAGCGGCCACTGCACTCCAGTCTGGGCCACAGAGTGAGACTCCAACTAAAAAAAAAAAAAAAAAAAATTCTTACAGAATACCGGACCCTTAAAAGACTGCATTCTTTTAATGGAAGTCAAAATCTAGAAATGCTATTCTAGAATATTCCAGCTGCACTTTAGGATCTGGAAAAGCATTGAAGGTGGGTGTTAAAACTGTAAGTAAATTATCTAGCCAACTACTTTATTTCTTTCTAGTATTTTTGCCTTCACTTCCTTTGCATAAGTGTAATATAAAATGGCTTAACTATGTGGTCAATTTTTTTTATAATAATCCATAACTGCAATAAATATATTCTATGTAATATCATATATAAAATACACTTAGAAAAAAATTGAAATGATCTTATCAAATTACTACCAATTTTACTAACTCTGGGATGTTGTTATGCACTTTTAAATAAATTGCCAAAATACAACATCTTGGTTTTTTGTCCTTCTTTAGTTTGCTTATTCAGGTATTTCTTGAGTGACTTATCGTTTTTTTAAAGTAGGCATATTAATTAACATTTTTTATTTTTCAAATTCCTTTCTAATCGCAAAGATTTTCTCTGACATTACTTTGTTGATCATATACATCTTTCTTATAACCTTTCTGATGATAGATCATTGGAATCATGATAATGTAATGAAAAATAAAACTGAACATCACAAATCAATTATAATTTATGTTTAGCAACATCTGAAAGGGTTGGGGACAATTTTATATTTATATACTATTAAGCACATTCTACTTCTTTCCACAGGAGGTTCAATAAATAAACAAAATTATTTCTGTGTGGGTCATACATATTAAATTCAACCAATGAATAAATTTACATTTAACAAATACAACAGAAAAAAGTAAAGTCAGGGTTAAAGGAAAGCATAAATTTTTAGCTTTCAATATTTTACATTCATATCCTTTCCTCACTCCCTGTAGCTTAGAAAATTTATATTATCTTGGTTAATCACCTTCCTCCATGCAGTTTATAAACAAGTATTAGAGGATAAAGATAAGAAAAAATAAACAAATGTTAAGTTCAGTCCCTATTCACTCTGCTTCCTAAGAGCTCAAGTAGTTGATATTGTAAATTTCCATTAAAATAAAGCTGATTGGGTTGCAAATCCTCCAGCCTTAGTTAGCTACCTAACATTCCTTTTGCCTCCTGGGAAAACTAGGTTTGCTTTTGAAATGGGAAAAACAGCAAATAACTTCTCAAAGCCTATCAAAAGGCCAATTTGCATGAGGGCAGGAAAAAGTTAACAGTACAAAGAGGAAGGAAACAAGACAAAAACTCAATAGACGATTTCTTTGTGAAATCAACATGTTGAAACTAAAGTCAGTTTGAGAATTCTACAATTATCTGATCAATTTTGATAGTACTGAGTGGGTTATGATAATTCAAGTTCCCAAGCTAGACTGACTAGCCAGCCAAGGTTCACGAAGGCCTTATGACCTGATTGATAAATTAGGCAAGGGTTATTAATCAGGAAAAAATTTAGGTTATGATATTTTCAAGATTTACAATTTGCTGTCTGAAATCCTGTACAAGTTACAACTACTGCCAGGGTACGATGTGCAATTCCATGTGAAGATGATTACCTTTCTATCTGCATAATTATTGTCCCCTCCTCAAAGTCCTGCTTTACCAGATAATGATTTTATTCAGGTAAATGTGAGAGTGCTTTTTTCTTGTCACTATGGTAAGTCAGGCAATACGTTTTATAACAATCCATTGGTATATAAACCACTAGAGGGAAAAATGTTAATATTGGTAGAATTTTGTCTTCAGCTTTTTATTAATCTGAGAATTATTAAATAAAAGTAAAATCCACCTTCATAAATGGCTTATCAAACAGTTCCTACAGCTTATATCGTAGATATTATGAGAATTTGGGGATAAATCTTATAACAAAAACACTGATAAACCACAACACATGCTATAAATGTAAGGTATTGTGAAAAGGTCATTGTGCTAAGTCAAGCTTCTAAATTGCAAAATAAAATTCTTCCAAAGAATCAGGGATGGTAGAATAATCAAGCCTAAGCCTTGGAAGAACTACTATGCAACTTTTCTTAGCCTGCTTCTTGTCTATCTTCTTTTTTTTTCTTTTGAGTTGGAGTCTCACTCTGCCATCCAGGCTGGAGTGCAATGGAACACTCATGGCCACCCCAGCATCAACCCACTGGGCTCAGGTGATCCTTCCGCCTCAGTTGGAAGAAAGGCTGTGAATGAAGGATTGGGAAGATGCTTGCTTGAATATATACCAATTTAATAAATAAAGAAGATAACCATAACAGTTAGGGGTATAATCTAACAAATAGCAAAGGAGATGGTTAAAAACACAAAAATAAATGATTGGAAAGAATGCAAAAAGTAGAGAAAGCTCAGCCAAGGGGGGGAAAAAGAGTTAATCAAGATAAAAATTCTATTTTGTTTTATTTTCTCTATATCTAACATAATCTTTTTGTCTTTAAATTTTTTCTATTTTCATTAATTTAGACAAAAACAAACATTTCCTATACAAAGACACATTTTGACTTAGAATTACTTCTATCTTAGATGTGAAGTTTCTCTGTAGATGTTCCTGAAAAAAATCTGTCTTCATACTAATGAAAAGTTGTTTTTTCTACTGTAAACTTAAAAATGTTAAAGGTAACTAGGTAACCATCTCATAAATTACTTGTATGAAATGAAAGAATCCAAGTTCCATTCCATTATGAGGCAAAGTAATGTGACAGTTATACATGGTGCCCTTCAAATCAACAACTGCTTCCACATTAGCTTCCTTGCTCTATCTTAATTTAGCAGAAATCAAGTCATCTTAAAGCAAACTGGTACATGAATCCATTCACTTCTTGTCCAATCAAATCTGAATTACCTGTCAACAGAGAAGTACACTTACAAGTGTGAAACCATTTGACCATGTTATATTTTAATTTGCAGAGACAAAAATGACAAGCAATTTATTTACATAAAACTGTACAAAAGCAAATTAAATTATGTAAAGTATTTCATAAATAGTTGGACGAGTGTTTAATACATTTCGCCATGTTAAGCATAGTTGCGTGCATAGTGACTCATAATAAACGATGATAAATTGTTCTCTGCTTCACTATCAACATCCAAGTAGCAGAACAATAGTCAATGATTAACATTACAAACAGATCGTACCACACTGAATGCAAGTGCTTTAAAATGTAGGAAAAGTTGTCTGAAAGAAAACCCTAGGTAGCTGAAAAAATGATGCCTTCCTCCAGATGTTATATATATATATATCTATATAATTTTTTTTTTCTCCTGGATCACAACTAACAGGTTGTACTATATTTGTGATCACTCTCACTCTATTTTTCTTAAGGACACATGTATTTATCACTGATATACCTAAAGCAATTTGGATCTTCAGAATTCCTATCACTGCTTTAGGATGACTGTTTGATTCCTGACAATTTCTTCTGGTCTGTGTGTTTTGTTTTACTTTCATATAAGACAGCTTCCTAGGGTCGTCTTTCAGTCAGATATCCTCAGTACCATTTTTGTTCCTCCTCCCATAAAAATAATGCCTCCTTTGTTTTCTGAAACTCGGGCAGCAGGCCAGTCAGAAGCCATACAGAAATGATATCTGGAGATTCAGAAAAATCAGTAGGTTTTAGACTGAAGCTACAGACGTTGAATACACATAAATTTATATAGTTACTCATTAATTTATAAATGTGTCCTAATGTATAATGCATGCAAAGTTCACTTGAGATTCTTGTGTACAGAAAACAAGTATGGTTTATATACTGTACAACCAAAATGAAATGGCAGCTAAAAGAAACACAACAAAATAGAAATTAAAAAAAAATCTAAATCAATATTTTTTTTGCAAAAATGGACTCGTTTCACTCCTGATAATATCTTCCTGTGTTTCTCTTACAAGAAATGCTTTCATCTTCTGGTCAGATTTAACCAGCCCATATTAATGCCTTAATTTTGTTTTATGAATGAAAACAATATTTAAGACTGGTCCATTATCTGAGTTTTTCAGAAGGCAAATTTTTAATATATTATTTATTATTTTCAGAAAATAACATGGATAAATATACAGGATCAGAAAAGTTGGGAATAGCCCATTTCCCCTCATTGTCCAAACCCAACAACCGTTTTTTTACCATAACAACAGGTATAAAAGGCACAGTTGCTTATTTTGCATTCACTCATTTATTTATTTTTTGTTTATTTTTATTGATTTTTTTTCAAAAGCACTCTATATATGGAGTGGCACCAGATTTAATCTATTCAAAATAAAAGTCATACAAACACAAAATATAGTTCTGTGTCATGCCAGCTCATTATATAATAAACATGTTATGATAACTAATTCTACTAGAATTACTGCGAATACTTACAGTACACTGAATTTTATTCTTTCACACCCATTTTAGTTCTAAAGAGAGGTTCACGAGTTAAATGACAATGGCATGGCTGTCTTGAATGTGGTGCAAACATCACTGAGGAATGTGGATCCAATCAATCCAAAGGTCCTGTGTGACCCGTATTAGCTTCACAGACAAGAGAAGGGTTTAAGATAGAGTGAAATGAGCTATCAGTGGTTTCAGATGTCTTGTGAAAGAAAGAAATGCATTAAAAAAAGTTTGTTGAACATCTGTGTTATGCAATTGAGTATTTCCTTTGTAACGTGCAAGAAAAAATATGTATACATTTCATAAGTATCTTTAGAAGTATTTTGTCTTAATAGGTACTTACAGATTATACAAGGCAGAACTGCTTCAATGCAGTTTCCTAACAAAGTACTAGAATTGCATCTTTCCATAGTGTAAATAATAATCAAACATAAGCATGTTCAATTATTGATATTTTAGTCCAATGGTTCTGTTTCAATTACTTTTTTCATCCTACCTATTATACATAAACTAACATCAAAATGAAAAATCCATTGAAGAAAGAGCATAAGGAAATGACCCCAAAAGAGTACCCCACCAAACAGCTAAGTGGTTTTCAAAGATAAGTATTTTTGAGGACCTATAGTGAATTATCAACCTATATCCCAGGCTGCTTCACCTTACAGTCTAAGAAATTCTGCAAAGCATGAAACTACCCAAGGCTACCTTGTTTCTATAGTTTGCTAGAGAGCCATCAAGGCTATGCCTTGATCAGTTTACAAACATTCAGTGACTAGAACCTTTGCTCTCTTTACCTGTTAACTCCCTAATCTGTCCATGGATTGTCACTTTCGTCTGAATGTCCCAGCTAGTTTTAATTACATGAGATTATCCTCTTTAGAGTAAGTGGCTCAAAATATGCATATTCTGTTTCTTTTTGTTGTACTGAAAAAAATCCATGATTTCCAACTTTGAGATGCACGTACTGTGAGAAATGTCACAGCCCAGAACTCCTCCTTTCAATGTTCAGTCTGGATTTGTTTATGACATTTATTAAATAATGTTCAAATCACATTAGTGACAAAGTCGATTAGGGTGTCACCTTATTTCAGTGTTGTGAGTCTCAAAATAGTTCTACATTGCACACAATTCAAAATAAATGTGCTTGTGTTGCAGGGAAGTGTTCACTGAAAAAGTGAAAAGCGCAATTATAACTTGAAATGTTGTTAATAGGGCCAGCAAGTATAGCCTGGTTTCTAAAATAATAATGGACTTAATACACAAGACTGTATGCCAGTGAATCTTTCTTTTCCCTACCTCACTACCCATAAATACTATTTCAAAGTGTGGAATCTTCCCTTATAATATTATCTGAAACTAAACTCTAACTTTAACCAATTGCTTATTATAATAATAAAAATATGCCTCATTTGTTTATTTTCTCAATTTTCAAATAAAATCCTTTTTTTTTTTAAAAAAGCATATTTTCTGGGTGTAGACACAATATAAAATAAACTAGTGTTTATTTGTTTCTGTGTGTGCATGGATCCAGTTGCTTTCCTTTGTCGTTTAGTGAATTTCCATGTCAAGACCAAATCAACTTCATGATTTCCCTGATCCGCTGTATGATCTTTGGCCTTTTAATGACACAGTTGCTCAAGTTAGTTGATGGTCCTGTTCTGAAAAAATATATATATAATTTTTGTAAGTCATAATTAGTATAATTGAGCTATGTAATCAAGATTGTGTGTATACTGAGACTATTTGGTGAATGTATGGAATCGAAGTTGACGCTCTTGACCTGAAAATAACAGCATATGTCAATTTGGGACTGCAATCACCCACTGAGTATTGTTTTTTTTCTTAGTCTTTTTTGGAATACAAAGCTGTGATCTTCCTAAAAGGTCTTTTCATACAGCCTCCCTTTTTAAGGACTGAACCTTTAGAGGGACTCAAATCATTTTCAGAGGATTGCCTTTGATGGTGATAAACCATGTTCTGATGGTATGTCGGAAAAACATTTTACCTGTCCTGCTTTTTTGACCAGCTGGATGACACTCAAACAAAATCAAAGTGACTAAAATCATGCTTCAGCTTAGGGATGGGAGTATGTTGTGTTCTGCTAATCAGGCTTGTTACAATGAAATAAACTTGCAACCATCTTTTTTTTCCTTTTTTTTTTTTTTTTTGGAGAGGAATAAGGAAGAGAGAGTGAATGTTGGTTGGGAATCTGTGAGGGGGTTAGACATGCAAGTAACAAGGGTGGTTTCTACATTGTACAGTATAATCAGGCTAACAGTATCACTAAAGGCCTGATCTGGAGGCAGAAGTGGCAGGCAAAGCTTTGTCTCTTTGGTAGCCCCCCTTTGTGATTAAACGGTTTTGTTTTGTAAGGTTTTTTGCCCCTTATTCTCCTTCTCATACATGAAAAGAACTTTGCTGTTGCTCCTTTATAGCCTACAGGTAAACTTCTCTTCTAGTGAGAGTATTGACAGGAGATGGCTTATATTCCCCTGTTTTTGTAAGGGGAATATCCTCAGGGTTGGCTTCCTCATTTTTGCTGAAACTAGCTGCACTGAAGGTCTCATAGGATGAGGTCAACTTTTTGTTCAGGAGGTTTCTGTTGCGGTCACCCATGATGGCAGCCTCGCCATTGGCCAGCTTTTCCTGGCTTCCTCGTTCATCAACAGGCATGAAAGTGGAGAGTTTGGGCTGGCTCTTCTTCCTCTCTGGAGAAGTGCGGACCGGCATCCAGCAGGAGTCTGAGTGGCCATACTCATCACACTCACGGGTGCACTTCCCAGTCAGGGCTACATCTGGAAGAGGCCTTGAATCTGAAATCCAAGGAGAAGCTGCCATTAGTGTTGGACATTTCTCAATAGGCTTCCATGATCTATATGAAATTGGAAGGGGGAAATATATGCCCCCTTATCATCTAATTTCCCAACACCCTGCATCTCATCTCCCCCATAGGATAGTTTTTATTTCGTATGCATCAAAATAAGGTTTTGCAAAAACATCCAATATTATAAAATGAAGAAATGGATAAAACAATAAATTTAACTGTGTAGAAGAGACAGATTATATTTGCATTTATTTTAGACAGGACCATGAAGATATTCGCAAGTAGAAGGCTGAAGTACGTAGATATATTTGTATGGGTATAAATTTTTTTTCCACATCCATAAGAGAAATTATTAAATTCAAATAGATAATTTTCTGGATCTATAAATTTTCGCAGAAGTGGTATGCTTTTGCCAATTGGATTTTTTTCCTGGTTACACATTATTCATGTAATGCAAATATGCAAAACCTTATATTTATAATACACTCTAAGACATCAGGGTGACTCAGAAGTAGAACTTACACTGACAGTACATTATGTGGTAAAAAGTTTAAAAAGCAAGGTTCAAGTAGTTATAAGTATGAGCATACTAGAATGATCACCACCTGCCCACCCTGGCCCATGTTCCCCCTCCCCACCATCCCGCATCAAATGGCCCAGTATGTGCTGTGGGTTAGAGTCCCTGAGGGTTCATATTGAAATACACTGACCAAATGTGTTTGCTGACTGAAAACATTATATAAAATGTATTGTATTAGGTGACTATAGTTAGGTTTCTAAACTTTTGATGAAATAACATGCACTCCTAATGAATGGTGTTGTCCAATGGAATGGGAGATGACTTTTATTTTTAAAAATTTAAATCATGTCCAAAGAGTTCTTAGGGATCAAGATTAAAGATGGACGTTAAAATAACCTGTATGTATAATTTAAATCATTATATGAGTCTGTCTTTAAAGAACGGTTATGCATTTTCTTAGTATTAAAAAGGTTTTTACAGACTTTGCTTTTATTTGAGAAAGAGAGTGAGTGAGAAAAATCTCCTCTACCTCAACAAAGTCTAAGAAAATAACTTGGAGGGTTTTATTTAATATATTTTATTCTTTATTGTACTGCCAAACAAAAGACCATAATGTGACTGTATTCCAGTTTATATTATAGTGTCATTTTGTCACAAGACTGACAAATTTGACTTCTGCAAATATATTCACAGCTAGTGGAATCAGTATGATTTGCATATGCATAATCCTGGTTAGAGTTGGTTTAAAATAGAAGAGGGGTCATTTAAATTATTTTCAATATACGGACACGCTCTGCTTTTGCCTTCACACATTAGCTCCTGTAATTGACCATTTGTATAGTATATTTCAGAAGTTTTACCCTGCTAATCTCCTAAATCAAGATTCTCCAATATTCCTTTTTATTTTTTCCTTCAGTGATGGATAACCGAAGAATTGACATTTATCAGCCCATTGATTTTTGAACCACGGTGGCCTGGAACTTTTATACCCTGTGCTAAGTGTTCACAAGGAAATGCCAGTGTTCTTCACAGGAAATCTAGAATGACTTTACTCTTTCTCGAAGGTAAAATGCAAAGGTATTATTTATTGCAGTTGTGCATGCTGCTACTTGACTTCTAAGTAGGCAGATTCGCTTAATTTTAGCATCAAAAGGAAAAACACTTTCATGGTTTTTATGCTAAATTCCCTTTGTGTTTCTCAAATATACATTTAGACACATTTAAAAATCAAATTACTGACAAATGTTTTTTATAATCTTGCTGGTTTAAATGAACAAGCTGCAAGTTACCTGATAATATTTCCTATTTTAGAAGACTTTGTGTTTTTGAAACTGACCTAAATGATTTTAATAGAAAAAAAAAACTTACAAAAATGCAAAGTGTAAGATCAGATCTAATTTTTACTCAAAGTATTTCTTTTTTTCTTTACTGCTTCAACAAATTCAAATACTTTTTCTTATGAGAATGCATATCAAGGACATGTGAAAATAATCAGGAGTTTAGCTTCTCAAGTAGGAAAAATATTTATGAATGTGGTTGTCATTCTCTGCAAAAATAACCCAGAATTGTCTCCAATCATCTCTCTCGGTTTATTATGTCTCACACAATGTGTCAGTTTACTTACACAATGACTTACACAGGTGGCTGCTTTTCAGGGATTAATTTGTGTTCTAGTTTGAAATTGATTGTGTTTATTTTCTCTTTGTGATGCATTAAAAAACAGCTTGCAAAGCTATATTGATGCTCAAACAATTGTTCTTACCTCTGTTTAACTTGTGTATGTAAACTACCTATAGCTCACGAGAGATTATATTCATTTAGAACGACTGTCTTTTCAATCAACTGTAAGTCAGATGCTTTTCTAGTCTTCCCCAGTCTTTACTTCAGAGTCTGGCGTGTTTCTGCTAGAATTGATTTCCTCTATTGCTTTTAACGAAAGGCAGCTTGTCTTTTGTGCCATCATCCACATGCAAACTGCCACATCTCTATCCAAGAAGCATGACTTTTAATAAGGCTCTCCTGTCACTTCCAAAGTGAAACACTTGATTGGGGACCACAGTGGAAGGTGACAAGCCTAATTGGCTGAGACATGTTGCAGTGTTTGTCATCAAATTTAGAAAAATAATCAAGAAAGGCTATAAGAGATTCATCAGGAGCAATCAAAATTTCCAATTTGGAAGTGAATCTTCAAAAGAATACCGATGATTAACAAATGTACTTTGTATTATGATGCGATTTTTTAGAAAGTGGCATGAGTGAAGTAATATTTTTCTATGTTTATATATTTTAAATTTTAAATATGCAAGCAAATATTATAAATCTTTTAAAACAAAAAATAATATAGGGTCTCTGAGAATCATCAAATACCATTCTTTCTTCTTTCCATAAAAGACATATTTTAAAATTGTCCTAATGTTTTATGTAGGATTATAGTGGAAGACTTTTCATGTTAGTAACTCTTCTTATTCTTTCATTGAAGGATGTGTTTCTAACAGCTAAGAAGATTATTTTATGCTTCAGTTTAGTACTATTCTTTTTAATTTTGACCTCAGTGAAGAGGGAAAACTGCTAATCAAAAGTCTTGTTAGTTGGTATTGAAAAATAAACACAAACAGAAAATGTTCTATATGGAAATATATTAATATTCTCTATAAGCATTTTTCCATGATAAAGCCAGTTCTTTAAAGATTTTTTAATAAAAATTTCCCTCTACTCATCCATATCAAATTTTGAGAAGACTAGAAGTAAAAAAGGGCATTCATTAGATCCTATTCTTGCTTAACATTACTCGGTGAGTTCTCTGTTTTTCTCAAGTTATGCTATTTACTAGAGTTGTTGCATCATTTTGGTGAGTTCAGGTCCTCTTCTAGACATAAAGTGAACTTTCCTCCTGAAAGTAGACAGTTTTAAGCCATCATAATAGCAAACAATCTTAGAAAAATGACTTAATGAGGCATTAAGTACTTCTCATACCTCACTCCTGTTAATCATATAGCCAGGAGGATGAAAACAATGAGAGAACCTATCATATGTAGAAGCTAAGGACAAGGAATAAGTATTTTGACTTCCAGTTGAGTGTTTTCCCCCTCCACGGTGTTGCTCCTTCTTAAAATATAACAGCTGAGTTATTTGGAGGTCAATTATTGCTACCCATAGACGTCAGCAAAAGCTACAGTCTTCAAAGAAAGAGGGAAAAAAAAAAGTCTGTGCAGCACAGGAACCAGATGCCACAGAGTCACACATTTTGCTACTTAGTGAAAAGAATGGTAACCTCCCTAAAACTATAAATTTCCTAATGAAGACAATTATATACTAACCTAAGAAGTCAGATTCTGTCCCTAAAGACAGTGCTTTCGTTCTTACTTTGGAGGTCGATGGGTGGGTGGTGGCAGATGCTGTTACAATGACCTCAACAAGAAGTGACAGACAGATAATATGTAGAATCATTAGAAATAACAAGGAAAGCTCAGATTTATAGAGGCATTTCATTTTTCCAGAAGCTGTCTTACACAATTCAGAACCCATCTGAGGCATCATTATTATAGGAGAGCACAGTAGACTCATGAAGACTGAAGACAGCTCTGCACCACAAAGGAGTTTGTGTGCTAAGTTATGCATCCTGCCAGAATCCTGAACCCTCACTCTACTCCAATTCCTTGGCTCAGGGCTGAAGATATATGGATCTTTCCATTTACTAAGAAAAACAATGAAGATGTCACATTTAGTTTTAAAATATTTCCAATAACTTTTTTTTCTTTTTTCTTTTTAAAGGTCAGACCCTTAAAGCTGTGTATATTATTTGCTTATTTGTTAAATTATCTGACCATGTGACATAAATGGATTGTGAGTCAATGACTTCCTGGATATTCACAGCATCCCGCCAGTTTGTTTCTTAAAACCAAGCTCCAGTATATTGCTAACATTATTTGACACAATTCTGCAAATAAAAAAAAATTGTGGTATTTTCTTCTTTTTGAGATAAATAAAATGTAGGAACTTTTTTGTTGTTGTTAAAGTATTTGATTTTCTTTCTATACCTCTTAACTTCCTGTTACACAAAGACTTTTTTACAAAGACTTTTTTTATTCTAGAAGCACACTTCAATTCTAGTGGAATTTGGTAGACTATGAACATGTTTTTCAAAAGAATGAACAATAAAAATAAAAGTTAAGTGGCAAGTGTTTTCCAACAAATATTTTAGCTTTACCTTTACTTTCATTAGTCCACATGAAAAATCTTTTACTCAAATGTTAAATCAAGTGCTTTATTTTAAAATAACTGTCAGAAAATGATTCCTTTTTTGCCTTATATGACAAGACTGAGAAAAAATAATTAAATATATGTCAGTTAGCCAAAGTTTTTACTTGGCAAATTGTTATTACAGTCAATAAAGTTTATGGTTGAGAAGAAAAGATCCAGAGGATGCACACTGAGTTGGACTTGTTTTTAGTTTCTGTTTTTGTTTTCATGTAAATAACTGAAAGATCCTTCCCTTTTGCCTGTTTGGGGAATTTAGGAAGACTAGGTTGGCAAACACGTAACAGTTTATGTTTGGGGTGAGAATCACTGACTTAGACAAGCAGTTTATGAACCTCTATACGTGCGAACACTTTCTGGAAGAGGGGAAAATTTATAGTTATGTAAGTGTCACTTGGGCCGCAAAAAAGAAGGTTAGGATTTCTAAAGAGTCTTCTAATTTATCACAGAATCACTTGCTCCAACCGAGTTAGAAGAGGATATGAGGACCGCCTAATCACTGTATCCTTGCTGCAGTATGGTCAGTACTACTCCTCTTCACTTCCCTCAGAGTGTGGTGAACTTTCTAAAAGAACAGGAGATTAAGAGTCCTAACATCGCTCAGTGTGATTCTAGGTTCAACCAGTTATAAGCTGTGTGACTCCCGACATAATTTTTCGGAGCTTCACATATTCCTATGTGAGATAATAATACCTACTCCTCCATTTATTGTGGGATAAAAGAATTAATGTCTATAGAGCTCATAGTATGGTCCCTGATGCAGTGTAGGTCGTCAGTAAATAGTAGGTCATAGCCCCTGGAGAGATTTAAGGAGGTAGAATTTTTTTTTCTCTCTCTCTCTGCAGTCTTCCAGGAATGAAAAGGGTATTATCTAAAAGTATAAGCTCAGGAACCAGGTGATCTAGATTCACATTCTAACTTTGTCACTTCATAGCTGTGGAAATGTGGACAAGTTACTTGATTTCAGTTTCCTCATCGGTATAATGAACATAAGAATGTATTAATTTTTTAGAATTACTGTGAGAATTAAATGTGTTAACATATATAAAGAACATATAATAATTCTTGACACACAGTAAGCCTTCACTAACCATTATTGCTTCAGGTTCACAATCCCTTATTCCAATTCAGTCCTCAAAAAAAGAAAAGCTCATAAAATCAAAAGTGGCTTTTTGGTTTTCTTTTTAATCCATACAGATTTAGAACAAACCTAACCTAAACTATTACAATGCTGTTTTCATCTTTTTAGCACACATTGTGTGAATAGGTGTTTTACTATAGAAATCTTGTGTTTAATTAAAGACAGGGTCTTAGACTCTTTCAGACTTCTAAAACAATATATGATACATGTATAATATTACCTCTTCTAACAGATGAAGTATTCTGAATTTTGAGATATGTCTTCCCCAAGGGTTTCAGATAACTTATTTTGGCATTAATACCAATATTCAATCAAAAGAATATATATTTTGAATTACTTTTCCAGTAGTGCTAATGAATTTATGCTGATAAAGTCTGTAATACACAGAGCTACTATTTAAGGAAATACACTGGCCACTAGATCCTGTTATGCTATATCAGGCATCCTCCCAATATCTCTTTATTAAGAGTTTGCCAAAGAAGATTTATTCAGTATGTGTCATGGTTGCTCAAAATTCAAGATAATCCGTTATTTAGAGTTATCTCTACAACCTCAGCAGATCAACCCCAAAATTAGTTATTTCATATGAAACTTTCCCTTAGGATATTGGGTTGCTGATTTGCTATTTTGCTTTGCCTGCCTGGGCAGCACAAAAAAGCAGCTCCATTTTAAAGAGAGGTCAAAAATTAGCAGTAAATTAGTCTAAGACTAAGAGGCTGAAAATACAGGCAAGACAACAAATGTACAGCAAATACCTAAAATGCAATGAACTGTTCATACATCAAAGCTAATAAAACAAAAAAGCCATTCCGCATGAGCTATGTAAATTTCATGATGTATGTACACGATTATTTCAAATGCAAAATAAGACCAGAAATTTATCTAATCTCCTTATACAAACCCATTTGGAATGTGATATTACTGCTCTTATTGTCAAGATGTAGATTCTCCTTTGCACCCCTTGAAGCTGGGCTAGTTTTGACAATTAAAATATGGCAGAAGTGATACTGTGCTATTTCCAGTCTAGCTATCAAGAAGACTAGTAATTCTGCATTCACTCTTGGCACCCTGGGATCATCATCCTGAAAGAATTCACAGTCTAGCCCTTTTGCAGAGGGAACACCAATTGAGAGGGAGACCCAGCTGTTCTAACTATCACACAAAGTCTAACCCCAGTCAGCTCTCCAAGTGAATGTAGCCATCCAAGTGAGTCAGGAAGAACTAACAGAAGAACCATGTAGCCAATCCACAGAAATGGGATACGTGATAAATCTTTGCTGTTTAAAGCCACTAAGTTAAGCTTGTATTTTTGTTTGTTTGTGAGAGATTGTTGCTGCAGCAATATCTCACTGAAATGATGATCATAGATACATTATATTATCTGCAATAAATAAACTGCTCCAAACAATAGCCTGGGATCTGGAAACAATACATTCTTCTTATGTCTCCTTATCATGTATAACAGACTGACCGATATTATTGCAAGTACAAACCTTTAACAAAACATTTTCAGATATGTAAGCATATTTAATTAAGAAGGTCAATCAGAGGTCTACTATATAAAGTTTTGGAAATGCTGGCCCTTTAATTACAGAATTTCACTGGGTTACACATATACTAGAAGTGCTCTACTTTGGACTGACATGCCAAGACAATATTAAAATGTTTAAACATGTTTGAAAGCATCAGCAACTTTTTCCTGTACCTTAGGCTAAACTCAGTTAAACAGCAATTGAATGTATCTCAAGAAGCATTTACTGCCCTGAGGCTTAGACCACTGTCATTGTGAATGTGGCATTATCCTATACAGTTGAGATTGTGCACGCCATGTCTCAAACAGTCTTGCTGAATCAACTCAAACATGAATCTGCTGGGTGGCACATGAAAACCGCACCGCAGCAGAAAAATGTGTGGTGACTGCTTGGGAGTGATCAATTTATGCACATCACAGATGTGGCTTCACTTTGGATCCCTTCTTCACCCCTGCCAAGCTAGGGCCAGCAGAGGCTCTTGTAAGAAGGAGCTGCATGGAGGGAAAGGAAGAAGTGCTGGAAATGAGAAGATGCTTGATATTGATCAAGAGCGTTTGGAAAACAATAGTATTGAGAGGGCATGTATTTCACAAGTAACCAGTGGTTTCACTGAGAACAGTCCTAACTCTAGGCCACTCATGGTTAATATTCCACTGGAGTAATCATAACTTTTGTAATTATTATTCCAATCTCTTGGATTTTCTCATATTGAGAATTATTTATTCAAAGGTTATAGACTTTAAAAATATGTTGAAAACTAAAAGTATTGCCTCCCTCCATAAATGCAGACATGTAACCACAAAAACTTGCATAAAATTTCAGTGGTGTTCAAGATACCTGAATTAAAATCTCAGAATATTTCCAACATTGCTGGATGGGAGAAAGATGCTGCATTTTTACAATTAGACTTTCGCCGCCTTGAGTTGGGATCAAAGATTAAGAAATGTTTAACAATTAAACACCTCAAATTGTAGAAATTACATGTGGTAAATTAAATGGCATTCAGTTACAGAAAAACAAATGAATTATAAAATATACATTTAGGAAAAAGAAAAATAATGAGTCTGATTTTGTTTATATTTTACATTACTTCTTTAAATAACCAATCTTAAAAACTTCAGTAATTTATAAGGATTTGCTTAAAAAGAAAATTGATGATTGGGAATAGATTTAACAGATTGCTGATCACCAGTTTGAAAGTTTGTTTTCTTTCCCAAAATTCATGTTCAATATTTGTTTCAAACAAGTGCCTTGAATTGCCAGCAGCTGAATCTGTTTATTTGCCATAAGAATAGAAGTACATTTTGTCATTATGGAAGTTCAAATAAAAACAATAACGATTTAAACAGATGAGTTTTTGGTTGTTGTTGTTTTTTGAGTTGGAGTCTCACTCTGTCGCCCAGACTGGAGTGCAGTGGCCGCTCCCGGCCACCACAGCCTCGACCTGCAGGCTCCGGCAATTCTTCCACCTCAGGCTTCCAAGTAGCTGGAACTATAGGTGAGCGCTACCACGCCCGGATAATTTTTGATTTTTTGTAGAGATGAGGTCTCGCCAAGATGCCCACACAGGTCTCGAACCCGCGGGCTCAGGCAATTCACTCACCTCCGCCTCCCAAGGTGCGGGATTACAGGTTGAGCCACTGAGCCCGGTTGAGGTTTTTTTTTTTTTTAAGTCAATAAAACCCGTTAGCTGTTTTATATTGGTTTTACTAGAAAGTGTGATGAGGTAGTAATTAAAGAGTTGCTATTTAGCACTACTTTCCTTAAATGGTCTCAAATCTTCAAAGTTTTCTATCATAGATGAGTAATTATCATCTGGTGGCATAATATTTTTTCCTCATTAGTTCTATAACTGGATTATTCACTAAATGTTCTTTAGTGACTATAACATTGTAGAACATATATCCTATGACAAATATTAATATTGCCTTTAGGAATAGATGTTTACTCTAAAAATAGCATGTAAAGACTCGATTCATGTAAGAATGTTGCCTTTGGATTGTAGTCTTCTTGAAAGAAGTGCTAATTTTATCTTTGCTTCCTCAGATAACATATACTTTTATAAAAAATAAAGAGATTTGAAGAAAAAGAAAAGTTGAGGAAAAAATTAATATATATTTTCTCAATTTTTTTCTCCCAAATAAACCATGATAGACCATTTTTTAAAGTGAGAGGTTAAAAATAGCCTCTGTGTATGAAGTTCTCATTAAAATACTTAATAGATGCAAGTATGTTAAATACTGAATCAAATTAGTTCAGTAATAGGGGATTCTTAAGGAAGAAATACAGTGGTCACCCGGGGTATAATGTATTTCTATGTGCTATTTTCTATTTATTCTTTTATGTGAAAGTCTAAAATAGACACATTAAAACTAAAATCATATTTGAGATAGAATTGTGATGAGATGATTTTTTGGACAGTGGCAGATTACAGCAATTTAGATTTATCGAAGTAATCTTAATTTTTTTAATGTAGCAAAAATCGTGGAACCCATTTATTTATTTTCTCCTTCACTGTAATGATCCCGAGAACCTATTATACATTCAATGATATGACTATTTTCATAATATATTCTCAAGCTCTTTGCTTGGGATTACCTATTGAAACATTTCCGATGTCACACAGAAAAACTTATCTGATTAATACTACTCTTTTAATAGTAAGCTGCGATGTAATAGAATTTCATGAGCCATTGTGATTGGGAGAAAGACAAAAACTTCAACTCTGAGGAAGGTTTTGAGAAATGGGGCTCTGATAACTTTTGATAATAGCCAAAAAAAAACATTTGTGGGGAGAGTCTTAAAACATTTGGAAAGCAGGCTCCTTACTCTGGTCAATAAGCTGATCAGTTGAAAGTAAAATTGGCAATCACAGTTAGGACCAAAAGAGTGTTGAAGAGCTCCTGAGTGCAGAACAGGTAAATAAAAGGAAAACGAAGAAAAGGATCTCTGGTGACTAGCAAACAAACTCAATGATCAGCTAAACCAAGGAGGGAGGGAATCAATGAAGCAACACTGGATCAGTTTGCTTCATTGATTTTTGCTGCTCGTTGAAATGTTTTCCTTTATTTACTTCCTATTTTTCTGTGGAGAGTGGCAACGTCTCACTGCTGAATGTCCCTGGGCCTGTGGTGTGAAGCAAGCCTTGGTGACCCCCTCATGCCTGCATTATGCCTTTCTACGATGTGTGGGTTCAGAGTTTGTTCCAAGGCTTCCTGTGAGCCTGCACATTTGCTCTCATGGTCTCTCTGGGGTAGGCAGAAGAGTGGTCGCCTCCAAAGATGTCGCAACCTAATCCCTGGAGCCGGTGAACATGTCAGGTAACATATCAAAAGGGAATTATGGTTTCAGGTGGTATTAAGATTGCTACTGAACTAACCCTAAAATAGAAAAATTATACTGGATTACCTGGGTAAGCCTATTTGTAATCACAAGCGTTCTTAGAAGTGAAAGTGAGAGGTGGAAGAAAAGTCAATGTCAGAGTAAAGTGACATGAAAAAGACTCAACTTGCCATTGAAGATGGAAGAGGAGGCTGCAAACCAAGGAATATGAGCATGTTCTAGAAACTGGAAAAGGTAAGGAAATGAATTTTCCCTTTGTGTCTCTAGAAAGGAATGCAGCTTTGCTGGAACTTTGATTTTAGCTCTGAGAGACTCATGTCAGACTTCTGACCTGCAGAGTTTTTAGAAAATAAATAGCAGTTTTACAACCCTAAGTTTAGAGTAATATTTACAGTTACAATAGGAACCTAAAACACATTCCTACCACTTCTCTGAGCACAGTAGGAACTACATAGACTTGTTGCATTTGGCATTTTCTACCCACATTTCACTCATTCAAGAAAATGGAATTGATAAACTTTGATTTTCATTTCCTGTTGAGTCATGCTCACCTAATTTTTTGATTATCTACTCAATAATTTTTATTTTGTACTTTCAAAAATTCTACTTCACCGTAGTGTCTAATTATTCATGTTATTTGTATGTGATCAACCAATATAGTCCAATTTCTTTTTGTTCAGTAAAGTACAATCAACTCACTTTTCTGAGTGATAACACCCTCCTTCCTTCACCCCCTGATTTTTTTTTTTTTATTACCAAAGGAATCACTTTAAGCCATTCCAGGGTAACCCTAAAGAATACTTTGTAAGGTTTATGATATTTTTGTCACTTCTTGATGTTTATTTTTCATCACTTGTTTTTTCTTTAGCCTGACTGGTCTAGTTCAGTGATTAGTAGGAAAGTGACTCTAAAAAAAAAGAAAAGAAATGTATAGTTATTTTAAGAACAATAGGGAGAATAGCAAGTTTGTTCCTAGTTAAAAACTGTCTTCCATAACATTCAGGATAAATGCTAAACTCCTTGTTTTATCCGAGAAGGCCCTTCTGGTTCTCATTCTGATGATCTCCTGAGCCTTATTTCCTCCCATTATCACATACACTTGCCTCTTCAACAGACCTAATGTAGGTATCATTTCTAGAAAGCCTCATATTGTTCCATCTCTTCATGATATCAAAATGTTTCTTCTTTCTTGATTCCTTGCCTTGTTATCTATTTCTCACGAATCCTTCAAAATCAAGTCCAAGTTGCTTCTTTCATGATTTCTTCTGGCTAACCTGTCTAATTTTGAGTCTTCTTTGCCTCTCTAGTCTTCATCCTATGTCTATCTCTATCTTAGCATATCATATATTGCACTGAAAATCGACTTCCTATTCATGTGAGCTTTTCTGTAAAGTATAACTCTCTATGGGCGGGATAGAGATATGTTATTTAACCATGTTCTCTGTATCCTGGCATCATTCCAGCGACACTCAGTAAGTGCCTGTTGAATGGATGAATGTAGGACATGACAGGGAGACAGATCGTATGTCACCCCTCACAATTACATCTACCTTCATGGCGGCCACAAGTAGAATTATTATTAAGGTATCTGTTAATCATAAGTGCAATGCCACTGGTTATGCTGAGAAAGCAACATGCTTTTTGCTTGTTTGGTATGTACTGATCTTAATGAACTTCTCTACCACTCACTCCGTTCAATAGTTCCCTTTCAGGACCTATTCTACAATCTCCCTAGTTGAGATTTTCTTTCTAACAGAATAATCTTATTGACTGAAGTAATCCATGGATGTAGTTTAGAACACAAATGGAGTCCTTATCTTCAGCCTGGGAAGCAAGGTGCTTTCAATGGAGGCTGTAGAGGGTGCTAAGTAGAAGTCCAATGGGAAAATCCTATACTTAGTGGTCACAAGGCTATACATATATGGTCTTCCTCAAAACGTGGAGGAAACATATTCTGCCTGATAGAAGAGATGAACAGCAGAAGTTTATCTTTTCCCATTCTTGTAACTGAGTGTGTTGTGTTGAAAATTACTGTAGACAATGTACCAACCTAATTCAGCTTGACAAATTTTATTTGCCTTGTGGTAACAACATGATGAATGCATTTTAAAAGTATAGGATCATGGACGGATCAGTGCTTTTCAACCTGAGCACCACGACACATGAGAGGGTGACAAAACATTTAAGGTGATATAACCAGCTTTGCCTAAGAGATCACATTGTTTTGTAAAGATTTTGTTTTAGTTTTTTAATGTATATATACACTTATTTGTATGTGTGTGTGTATGTGTGTGTGTATGTAGTTGATCACTATTAAAGATAAATTTCTTATTATTATGCGTCAAACTGAAAAAATTATCTGTAATTTAAAATCATATTACACAGAAATCTGTGTATTCTTGGCTATTTCTGAGTAAACTATATGTTATCATATGACAATACAGTATAATATAATTTTAATATGTACATAATGTCATCTGAATAAAATGTACTTCTAGATGTCATTTCAAATTTTACTTCAGAGACTAAAGTTTTATCCTTATTTAAAAGAAATTCAGATAACTCATATATAAGAGTTAGTTCCACCCTTAATAACTACTTCAGGAAGTCTACTGTAAATACAGTTTCTTACCTTGAAATGTTCTGAATTTACACTTAATTCCCGAAATTTTAATTTCTAGAATTAGGTGTAATTGTGATAAGTCTACTCATAATTCACTTAAATTCTTTGATAGACTTTCATTTATTTCAATCAACAAAATTGCAACAGACTCCTTGAAAAAGGAAGACTTAATGTGACTTCTTAAAGTCATATAGACATTAACATGTAGGACACATTTAAGCTGTCTAATTGTACTGCTGGTCTAATTCCTAAGTATTAATCTGTCACAATGTCAAATTGCATACATTTAGGCTTTTTCTTTAGTTAAACGTGTCTGTTCTTAACAAACTCATAGTGTTAGAAAAATCAAGAGTGCAATTAAAATGTCATCTCTCCCACAGATGACTTAAGAAAAGCATGAATCAGAGTTTAACAGTCAACGTAATTTTATAGATAATCATGACAAAATTATGGTACTACAACAATTTGAAGGGAATACAGTGAGTGAGACTAACAGATAGTAATGATCAACTATTCATCTCCACCATCTGCCATGCATGCTCCTTATTTAAGCTGTTGTTTTGTTTATGTTTTTGCCAATATTTTTAGTTTTGACTTTGCCATCAGTGAGCATCACATAGGAAAGTAGGTTTCATGGTGTAAACAGATTTTCCATGAGTGTAATGAATTAGCTTCACTGGCCAGTCTGCAGTTCTTAGGCAAAGAAGACTGGCCGGAGGGAAATAATTTTAGCATGCCTTTTTGTATTGGCCAATGTCTTGCACAATTTAAGTGCATCAATCCTATCAGAGACAGAGAGGTAAAACTATAGGTATTGTTAACAACAGAAATCATCACTAAAGCATGTGCTTTCAAAGTTTACCTTAAAGTTACATACTTAAAATTTATGTGCGATACATCAATCATCGGATTGTACTCTGTGAGTACTTAAGTGACTTATCAGACGGAAAAAAACTTGCAATCTCTGCTTTTTAAACTGTTGGGCTTTGTCAGCCTTCTTTGCAAATAAGCTCAGGACTAGAGGACTAGTGAAACTGAGATTTCCCATGACAGGATATAGGAACTCAGAATTCAAAGATGGAGATGAACTAAGAAGAAATGAACTTTATTGCACAAAAATAACATGAAGGTTCCAGGTTCAGAGGAGATAGGTCCTACTATGGTGGTAGTATAAACTCCAAAACTACATTTATTTATACTTCAGGAAGTATATGGCAGATACTAGTCTAAGAAACTTATGTATAACTCATTGTTTATCACTCCCATTTTACAGATGAGGAAACTAAGGCACAAAGGAATTGAGTTATCAAAGAGCATGTGTATGCTGAGTGGTAGGATGAGGTTACAAAACCTGACTTCAGAATGTGCTCTTAACCATACTATACAATCTCTCAATCAGCAACACATCAGTGTGCAGATGCTTCTTGACTCACCATGAGGTTATTCTATGATAAACCTATTGTAAGCTGAACATGTATTTCATACTCCTACTGAAACCATAGCTTAGCTAGCCTACCCTGCATGTTCTCTGAACACCGATATTAGCCTACAGTTGGGCATATTCATCTGACAACATAGTACACTGTAAAGTATCAATTGTTCACTTTCATAATCAAGAGTGAACAACTCAAGAGAGAGGGTCCTATCACATGTGCTAGCCTGGGAAAAGATCAAAATTCAAAGTGTGGTTTCTACTGAAGGAATATTGCTTTCACATCATTGCAAAGTCAAAAAGTCATTAAGTCAAAGAATTATAAACTAGGGACTGTCTGTATTATAAGCTCATGTTGTAAGTTTAAAGAAGATTACCCTTGTCTAAACTGAATTGAAACAGAAAAGCGATTCTTTGTATGCAGAAGAAAGAAGCTGGAAAAAGCTGTGTCCTTGGGTGTCATATATAGTGGTAATTGTAAAAGTCTAAGCTTGAAGCGTTTTTAGCTTAGACAGATAGAAAGGTGGAAACTTTAGAGTGCATGTCAGGAAGGTTCCAGAGCCCAACCACACTGGCATGTGACTGTTGGTGTCTAGCCTGTTTTTCCTGCAGTTTTTGTCTCACAGCTGTTCCTCAGTTGGTCCTTGAATGAGATGGAAAATATTGCATCCAACTCAAAATAAAGAAACTAAATTACTGTGTTGGTAAAAAACCTCAAACTTAACTATTGCTAAAGCCATATTCGGCTAAGAAAAAGCTTCATCTTCACAGTATAAGTCTATTTTAAATTCTACATTGCAGAAAGACCACTCAATTATGAGGTTTGGGATTATTTCCATTCTACAGAAAGAAAAGCCACGTTTGGAAACCACAGCATGCTGGGGCGAACTGAGAATGGGAGATGCAGAACCACTCATTGGTGAGTTGGATGGATGTAAGAAATGAAAATAAATGCTTCAAGAACAGAGAAAAGGAGTATGATTTGGATTGTTGTTTCTGGCATACAAAGCATCAAAGAGGTTATGTAGGGCATATTAATCACACTTGGGTTGGTTCATTTGGGGGGAAAAAAACTGCCTGCACAGATTTCTTAATATAAAAATGAACACAAAGTGATATTTGGGCTATACTTATCCAACTTGGCTTCCTATATAAATCAATTGATTGAATAGTATCTAAAGTTTTAGTTTGAGATTGTATAGTTGTCACCCATGAAGCTAAGATATAATCTGTAGGAAAAGGGTAAAGCTATCTATATTTAAAAATAGTGAGGTAAGAAAGTCGTGGTGCATTCAAATACATTCATATACCCAGTACTTCTCATAATTGTATCTAGGAGCTCAAAATCCAAGGACCATGGACTGTGTTGACCTTTACTTTCGCTTTAAAAGACTCAAGGAGCTGGTTCGGTAGCTCAGCCTGTAATCCCGCGCTTTGGGAGGCCGAGGTGAGTGGATTGCCTGAGCCGGCGGGTTCCAGACCCGCCTGGGCAACTTGGCGAGACCTCATCTCTACAAAAAATAAAAAAATTAGCCAGGCGTGGTAGCGCGCACCTGTAGTTCCAGCTACTTGGAAGGCTGAGGTGGAAGGATCGCCGGAGGCCAGCAGGTCGAGGCTGCGGTGGCCGGGAACGACAGAGACTCCAACTCAAAAATATATAAATAAATAAATAAAAGACTCAAGGAAACAAAGTGGTTAACACATTGAGCTCTGAGTTAAGGAAGTCTGCGTTGAGTTCACATTTTGCCACTTATCAGCTATGTAACCTTGAGTAAGTTACTTAACTCTGAGTCTATCTGGTTGGGCTGTTAGAATTAAATGAGAAAATGCACTTTAATTGCTTAGCATAATGATCAATACTTAAGAGCACTTAATATATTTTTCTGCTGTTTTCGCCACTATTGCCTTAACTACTCTTCTATGTTTCCTTCTCCCATGATATGTGAGTGATAGAATATTGATTCTAAATTATTGAAAATTATGTATTTTTACTCAATGTCCTTTTTTCTGGCATAAATTCAAGATGTCAAAACTTTACATTTTTAGTATATTTATCAACAGGAAAACAATAGTTTTCAGATGTGAAAGATTGCAGATTCATGTCTCTGTGGTGTAAATTGATAATACCAAATGCATTTCTTTTGAATAAAATTTTGCAAAAGTAGATGAAAAAGCATACCTTTTAGTGTCACCCACTTTAAAATGATTTAAATTAACAAATATTAAAAATGCATATTACAAAAAATGTAAAAGAAGAATTATAAACTAATTTAATTTCAAAGATTAGGTATGCATAAGTTAATGATTTTTCTGTCTGTTGGCATTGTATTTTATAATTACTAGTTGTTCAAAGTTAACTGAAACTTAATCTTTTGTGACTTGCTGATATATAATAATAAGGGTTATAACTAATAATTAGTACTCTATCATCTACTTAACTAGGTATAATCTCTCATTTCCCCCAAAGAAACAATTTTTACATAATTACTATTTTGTACATTTTAAAATCAAATTTTTTACTGCTTAAATTTCAATTTACTTTTTTAAAAAATATGGGAACATGAAAGAAAGATACAATTGAGAAAATTAAAGAGAATGTATTCCTCCAACACAGTATAATTTCTACCCTATACTTGGATGGACTTTATAAACAGATCGGCATTAAAAAAAAGAATTTAATTTAAAGAATATTTTAACAGATTAGAAAGTATAAAAGGTTCAGAGTCCCAGTAAATGTGCATCACATTACCTTCAAAAAGAGGGGGAAAAGTTAGAAAACAGCTTCCTGTTCTGCATGTTAACTAGGCTAAATAATGCAGAGCTTAAGTGAAAAAACAAGAGAATTTAAAAGGGAAAACAAATATCTTGAGACGACTTGTCTTTTATAGTAACTGTCAAGGAGAACTTACTTCTCTGAAAAAAGCTACCCATAACTTATGAGATTCATTTATCCTTTAGGCTGTATTAAGTAGTGCTATTTAACTCCTAAAAAATGTTGTCCAGTCAAAATGAGGACTAATTATCTGCTCATGATATTACCTATATGGCTTCCAAAGAGCACAGGGCATTTGGCACAATTAAATACATTTAGAATTTCAGTCAGGTTCAGGATTCAGAATAAGATGATCTGAGAAGTAAGACTAGTTATGCATTATTCATGAACTTGGGAAAAACAGTAAAATATGCTGCCTACCGTGTGTCCAGATAGTTATGGCTAAATATTCCAAAATAGCATCATACGTGCTTTTGTTCCTTTGGGTTAAAAAAACTCCTGGCTACATAGTGATTCAGTTGTAATAATGATCCTATCGAATACTTAACCCCAGGGCTACCAATTCACAAGAAGAAGCACTTTTTCCTCCTGGGCAAGATATAATTAAATCTGCTATCTTGTAGATAACTAAAGAAATTCACATAGTTTGTTTTTTTTTTCCCTAAAAACCAGAACTTCTTACGGATGAATCACCAAGCTACTATCATTATGCTAAATTAGATTGTTTTTTACTAAGTTGAAGTAACTTAAAATAAATACATTTTTATGAGAGACGTGTCTTCTCCCACCCCTGAGAGTTGTTTAAACATGTTCAATGCTTATCTATATATTTGGAAAGCTAACAGCAACTACAAATTCTCAACTGGTAATCATATTTTCCTGACTGCATATAAAAAGATACGGGGACATGAAAAGTCCACAAAGATAAAATATCTCAATTGGACAAGGATTCATAGATTACCATACTATTGCTTGCAGCAAGCCACAGGATATCAGCCTTCAAGACATAAATTATTCTTAAATTAATTATTCTTAAGTTTGTAAGCAAACATTTACAGATGATACTATTCTAATTTGTTCCTTTACAGTAAGGGAGCTAATCATAGCTATGGTTATTTTTCTTCCACTCTTCTTTCCTTCCTAATGATATTCTGCTATTAGAAAAATGAATAGAGAGCCTGTATCTGTATTCAATTTGAATTGAGTTTGGTTGAAAATGTCTTCTGCTTGCAAAACCTGGATGTGAAAATGAAGACAATATGCAAAAGACATACCATCTCCCACACATCACTTTGTCTTAACATGGACCTGTGAATAATGAACACGTGCTGATTATACTCAGCACACCAATATTAATTAAGATAAAGAGCTAAGCTGTCATTATGAATGGCATGCATTTATCCATGTAAAGTGGTAAGGATAGCTTTGCGCGCACAGAAGGCTATATAAGTGTGAGCTATCATCATTATCATAATCATCATCATGGGAATCGGTTATTCAGTGCCTGGAACAATTGAGGGCATCTTCTTTATTGAATGAAGAAGAGAAAGATGCAAGTGTTGTACACATTTCCCAGAGGGTTAAAAATAAGAAACAGATGCCAAATGTTTTATCTAAAAAGCAAATCTAGACAATGTTGAAGGTATAAAGGGTTTGGCTAAACTTGGGATCTGGAGAAGTCATACCTGTTTTCTAGTCCTACCACTCACTATGGGTTTATGCAAGTGAATTAACCTTGTGTGGCCACTGCCTCTTCACTCACTTGTACACACATTGTGAAGAATGAAATCCCACACCGCAGTTTTCTAGATATGTGCACATAAGAAGTTTTCAACAAAATTGTGTTTCAGAAAGAAAAGAAGAAAGAAATAAAAGAAGGAAAGCTAGGATCCTGATTTTACCATCTATTCTTTTAATCATACCTTAACTAATTTTCATTGAACATTGGGGAAACACAACATGTGACTGGAAAAAAAATAATACAAAAAAAAATAGAAAAGACTGAAAGGAAGGAAAATGGTGGGAAGGTTGGAGAAAAAAATAACTGAAAGGGAAGAAAGGAACTGAAAGAAGAAAAGAACACAAGGAAGAAAGGGGGGTAGGGAAGGAAAAACGGAAGGATGAAAAGAAAGGGAAGAAAGTATGGAAAGAAGGATGGAGGAAGAAAGAAGAGGGAAATGGAAGGAAATAAATCCAAGAAAAACAAAATAGAGAAAGATCATGAATCCCTGAATTTGACTGGCAGAAAAATTTATATTTGCCACTGACTTTAGATAGATTTTCAGCTCTGCTTTAAAGTGTGGTGTGTGGGTTAACTATAAACCTGGACTCTCAATGATTACAGATCTATGACAACTTAATATGGGTTCGATTCATTAGAAGCTGTGTTAGAGCTAGGAGTCTCCTTCCTTTTTATGTGTATGAGCAGGCTGTAACTTAAGGCTAAAACATAATTTTTAAAAATGACTCTACAGGATATTACCACATTGGCATGAAAAATAACAGAGAATGTGTGAGTTGATCAATCATTTCTTATTATGAAGAAAGAAAATATATAGAAGTCTATGCAATGAATCTAAAACTGGAACATGGTACACAAGTTGATGAGAAACTATGGGCCAGGCAAGAAACAAAAACTGCATCAAGAGAATAAATGCAGATCAATGACACAGAACTTTTGCACATTTCATATTATCTACTCAATCAAAAAGGTTTTTAGTAGCCCTCTAGAGATAAAAAGAGGAGTCAGCCAACAGGAGCTGTCTGTTACATATATATTGAGATTTACAGTTCTTTTTTAAATTGCTTCTTGAGGATGTAAATCTAACCATTAATTAAGTTTTCTAGATGTTTTAATTAGTCTTTTTACTGTGTAAAACAACATACACTTTAAGCTCTTTCTAATGTTAGTGTTTGGTTGCAAGGTCTTTTTCTGACCCCCCTTATTTCACCCTTAGCTCTTGTTGTTCATTTACACCATTAATACCCAAATTATGACTTTAAATTTAGTGCAAAACATCCCAAACCAGATTTTAAATCTTTAAATTAGATACTACTTAGGTTGACATCCTGTTCTATTTTTCTTCTTCCTCTTTTTTTTTTTTTTTTTTTTTTTTTTTGCTTTTTAGAAGTTACTAATACTAAACATATTTTCAAGGAAAACCCTTCTTAAATTAAAAAGATGATAGATTAGCTTTCCGGGAAGAAAAGAGTTCCAAATAACTTGGCTAGGCAGAGGCATATGTTTTAGAACAACAGTTAAAAAATGCTATTTGAGAATTGTTTAATGTTCCAAAAGAAGAATAACTAACAAACTAAAATTAGTAGAGGATTTAGAATGTTCCCAGTGGCTAATTTCAATTCCCTTTCAAAGTAGATCTGAGTGCCATATTGACAGCAGAACTCCAAACATAATTTACACAAGCTTAGCTACTTTCTTGCAATGCTGGACATGGATTTAAAAGGCATGAGTTTTGTAAATCAATAGGGGACATTAGAACTTTGCACCCAGAGATTTATTCAACAAATAGTTACTGTGTATCTCATACCCAAGGACTGTAGAAGTAACACCATTTAAGCATAAATCCTGTCTTCAAAATGAGAGAATCTAGGACAGAGAATGTGTACAGAAATAACTTGAATCCATGTTAGAAAATGCTGACTTTTATGACAAGCACAATAAGTTATATGAAATGATCAAACAATAATAATAAATAATAAAATTTAGCTTTTGTCATTGGGTCTGTCATTAAAATGGCAATGTTGGTCCAGAACAGTTCTCATCCACCTTCACAGCAGAATTCATTAGTAACTCCCCACCCACATTTTCCTCTAGATTGACCTTTTCTTCTTCAGAGCCCTATCATACATTATCATCCAGTACTAGATGAAAGATAAAACCATTTTTATCCCCTGAATATGGTGAAAGGAAATTTTTAAAAAATAAATTAAATTGTCTCCATCATTCTATTCTATCATGGAACAGATATAGCTCATCCAAACTGGAAAATTCATGTTTTTAGCAATGACAATGTTATAATAACGTTAATATCCTAGTAGAAGAAAAATATAATTGATAAGTAGTCTGCCTAGGATACATGATGAAAAATTGTGGAATAAATGAATTAATAAATACTAAAATATTAACTATGTCTCTGCATGCTAATACTTATCATTTTTTCTGCCAAATGCTTCAAATATATGCAGGAGTCTCAAATGGGCTACTCAGTGTAAAGCTCTGTGCCTGTAGGAAGCTAGAGGAAATAAACACCTGTAAGGTACAACACCCATTTGTCGAATTGAGCAGGAACCTATGGTAGCACGTGAGAGTCTCATCCAGGTAATTAGGTTTCCTGACATTTTACTCGAAACAGATTCCAAAACATCTTTAACTTTCCCCTGGTTTCTTAAAATTTTAAAACACAATCTGGCATATATTATACACATTTCACAAATTTTTCAGTCAGAATACTATATAGTAGATTACTATAATGCCATCCATACTGTTATTTTTGATGTTCACATTCACCTTGGTTCATATATTTTACAGTTATATTAATTTTTTTTAAAATCCTACTCAGCCTGTTTTACTCAACTTGCATTTGAAACTATTACTGAGAGATGAGTCACAGGGAAGATTTCTTTTTTTCCAAGGATAACAATGTCTCCATAACTTGTATGTGGTTACTCAAGCAGTTCCATAAACGACTTGTGCAAACCATGGTGCCAATGCCACCAAAAATGCCACCTAAGTGGTCAAGACAAACTGCCTACTTCAGTTCCCTGACAGGTAAAGTGATGATAGCAATATGTTATCACTAAAGCTTTTGACGTGTTTGCAGGCTTTCATAGTGTTATGTTATACATTTCTATGAAACATATTGTTCATACAACAGCATTGTGGACACTGCCTTTAGCAACCAGAAGCGTTTGCAAATAGTGTAGGTAGATCTTTTTTATAACTAAATTCACTTTTGATAAACCAAAGATGTTTCATGCTTTTCCAGAGAACCACTGCTCTAGGGGTGTCAGGTACAATGAGGCCTGCAGGGACTCAACAAAGATTGAGAAATGCTTCAAGATATTTTGAGCACAAAACAGACTTTTCTAGTGTCAGAGGCACTTATTTTAGAGAGCTTAGATCTCTTAGGATCTTCTCTCCCATCCACTGAAAAGGCTGGGTCTTGTAGAAATCTCATTACACTGCATATAAAGAGGAATTTTTAAAAATATATTTAATATTTCCCAGCAATTAAAAAAAGGGTTGTTATATCACTATTTTTCCTAGATTTGTTTTGTAAATAATATTATTTAGGGAGACTAGGAGAAGACACATTAAACCAAATCTAAGGCATTTGAATACAATGAAAGTTGTTCTTATTCATTTTGCAAGAAACAGAATACATGTGAATTCAATAGTGATAACTGACTGAATTCTCTGAGCTGGCAAAATGTATATTTTAAACTGATTTACTTTTGTGTGAGATCCAATTACTTTTGTTAAACTGCTTTAAAATTCAATATAGCTTTCTCTTATCCATGACTATTAGAAGGAAAAAAAGCATAGAATATATAATTTTCAAGAATTATTTTCTTAGATATATGAGTCACAATAAAGGATTCATCACATTATATTGATATTATTACTTACTGTAAAATAAAAAAAATAAGAATCCTACAGTTTACCATGCTAGTGAATGAATATAGCTTGTATAATATACATATATGAAAAAATTTAAAAATAAATTAGATGATCATACTATCTACAGAAAACAAAGAAATGAGCTGAAAACAAATTAAACAATTTATGCTACATAGCTGTACGTATTTCACAGCAATACTGTGAAGTTATCACATCTATCATCTAAGAAAACTTTTTATTTCTTTGTTGAGTATCTAAGAGAGAATAAAAATTTTCCATAATAGTAATATAGTAAAAATTCAGAGAATTGATAATACCACTTAGCACAATTTTAAAATGCATTACAAGAAATTATCAAAATATGTTTGTTCACAAGCCTCTTTGTGTTCTTTGTTCAATATATGCAATTCTATGAAATTCAAGCTAATCATGACAATTTGTAATGTGCTATTTATTTTGTACTGTATTATATGCTGTGTATGTTGTTTCTTCTATTTGTAGATTTTCAGTAAGTAAAAGTGGAGAAGGGAAGGAAACGGGTCAGAAGTGACAGCAAAACTGAATCAGTGCATCCCATGCCAATGAAGTAATGAAAACCCGCACTGTTCTTACAGCGGCAATAATGAATATAAATAGACAAAAGGCGTTGAATAGCTACTGGGAGAAAAAGAATGAAGCATCCATTTCAAGAAAGAACCCTTTTCTGCCATCACAGATAGCCTTGTGGGCTGGCTAAATTAGGATGCCATATAACAATTTCATGCTTTAAGAGACGTCTTTGAAAGATAGCTCACATATTTTTATTTAGGGATCTGATTTAATAATAGGAATTGCACTTGTTGTATTAGCTGTACATGCTCACTTCTCCTTCTCCCTCTCTCTCTCCCTCTCTGTGTGTCTCCCCCTCATATCCTCTCTGCTTTCCTTCTTTTCTTCTCCCTCCCTCCCTCTCTTTCGTTCCTCTCTTTCCCTCCCTCTCTTTAGTGAGAGAGAGAAAGAGAGAAAGAAAGGAAGAAAAAGAGAGTGTATGTGTATGTGTTTGAGGTGGGTGACTTTGGAATGAACACTGATGAAACAGTTCCAATAAACTTTATGCTTTAATGATGCAGTTTCATGGAAGGCCTCAAAATGAGCCCTTTTCTGTACTGCCAAAAGAATATTTTAAATACAGATTCTGGGTGACTTATAGGCAAATATCTGGATCATAACCATTTTATGTGGAAGTATTTATAACTGATAATCATATGTCGGTTTACTTCAACCTAATATACCAAGTTCCCACATTCTCAAAATATTTGCATTATAGTGATTCTGAATATTTTAAATAATACCAATATACTGATTTATTATCTACCCAAAGGTGCCACACAAATATGTTATTACTCATCAATTAAATATCAAAAGTAGTATGTTTGCAGTTATATTAGGTAGTTTCTATTGACTAGAAAAGTTTTTAATTGAAAAATAAAGCGAATAATATGAAAAACATTTTGATAACAGGTTTAAATACTAACAATGCTTACCTTTTAAATTTCAAAAATTGTATCTAAATTAAATGATAACAGCTAAAGTACAGCAGATTGTCATTGAATGATTTTGTAATGTTGCAAAAATTTTTTGTAGCTACTTCCTCAAAACTCAATAGATAAAATGCCTTGCTCAATTTCTGAAAACAAGTTAAAGGTAATTCTTGAAACTCCATGAATTAAAATAAATATACTATTGTGGTACAGTAAGATTTTGGGATCTTTTATGCAGTCTGGCACTATAAATGGGCAATTTTCAACATAAGCCATAAAAAATTCTTAATTTTTAGTTTCTGTGTGTCACCAAAAAGTAAAAATGGTAATATTCAGAAAAAGAAGAAAATAATACTCAACATGTCCTGGATGAGTATCTTTTATGTTCTGGTTAAGTAAAGTTTTTAAGATACATGTATATCATGACAACTAAAATAAAACAAAATATATTTAACTCTAATAATACAAGTATTCTATGGTTGTCTCTCTCTCTTTTTTTTTTTTTTTTTTTTTTTGAGTTGGAGTCTCGCTCTGTCACCCAGACTGGAGTGCAGTGGCCGCTCCAGGCCACCGCAGCCTCGACCTGCTGGGCTCCGGCGATCCTTCTGCCTCAGCCTTCCGAGTAGCCGGAATTACAGGCGCGCGCTACCATGCCCGGCTGATTTTTTATTTATTGTAGAGATGAGGTCTCGCTGCCCAGGCGGGTCTTGAACCTGCGGGCTCAGGCAATCCACTCACCTCAGCCTCCCAAAGGCGCGGGATTACAGGCTGAGCCACTGAGCCCAGCTTTGGTTGTCTCTTAATAGCAAAGTGAAATAAAAGACTCCTCAACTCACCACTTGACTTTGCTGATGTGAACGTGATTCACTCTGAAGAGGGAATTAATACATATAAATTGAAGGATGCCAAATAGTCTAACACAAGAAAGAGTAATTTAGAGTTCATGTATTTTATAAATATTATGGGCAATGACAGGTAAGATAATGAAACACTGGCTAAAAAGGCAGACATAATTTGAACAAAATTTGTATCTATGTTCTAATAAACAATTTATAAATATAGACAAAAGAAGGTCAATTTTAATATTAAACAATATTTTTTTGGTTGCAATGCTAGAACTGCTCGCTTTAAAAACAACAACAATAAGAATAAAAAGGGAGCAGCACAAAGAAGACCTGAAAAAATGAATCGGCTTTCATCTAAACAGGATCTGAGCAATTATACTGAAATTCATGTAGTGTTCAGAATAGCAGTCCTAGACAGTAAATCTGACTATTATCCCAAATAGCATAATTACCTCCTCTCTACTAAATACTCTATGCTCCTTTCAAAAGGATGGGCAGAGGAACTAATTCTCTGTAGTTATGCAAATCCCGCCTAGAAAGAACACTATCAGTAATAACCATAGGTCAGTTTATTTCAAGATAATATACCAGGTGCCCACATTGTCAAAATACCTGCATTATAATTCTATTCCAGTTGCTGTTTTTAATTATGAGGTTCTTCTCAACAGGAACCAATCCCACAGAGAGCTGAAACAATTTATTTTAAATACTGTAAACAACAGAGAGGCTCTGCTTCAAGGATTTGAGATTCCTGTTCATCCTGAGAGCTCACACATGTTATGCCAACTGAATATACAGTACTGATAAAGATAGATTCTCATTTCAAAATGTTTTGCCGTTTGAAAGATCTTAAGTAAAGACTAAAATGGCTTTGGTGTTTAGAAATAATAGCTAATATTTCTGTTGTTCGAATATGAGCATTTACAGAAACACAAATCATGTGTACCAATCAGATAGGCCAGTCCTACCTCCATTGAGCTAGCATTTAGATAATTTCCAAGAAAAGCATTTAAATAAGACATATCTCTGGACATATGACTTCAGAATGATAACTCTGATAATGAAATGTCTAGATGATTCCTGTACCACATATTGACACCTGAATCTTGTATGCTTAAGGAAAGACTCAGAAAGTCACCAAACCTCATTAGTCAATTGAAAGAAGATTTCTGTCACTACTGGTAGGTTAGTATATGCAAAGACAGGCAAATGAGTGGAAAGAAATTTCAAGAAAAAGAAATATCTCAATTAACTAGACTCTTTCCCCATAATGACCCTCTAGAATTTACAATAACAACATTTACAGAATACTTATTATTTTCTAGTGATGGTCTTAAAAACTTACTTGTTAACTCATTTAATTTTTGATACCCATTTTAGAGATGTCATTAAAAAGGTTACATAACTTATTCAACTCACTGTGTTAGTAAATGCTCTAGGTTGAGCATCTCCCTAGTCTATGGCACACTACAGAAGAGTTAAGTTGAGGCCTATAGTTAGAGCATGAGATAAACGCATATAAAAACTAGACTTTTTTGCAAGAATGATTTGGCACAGGAGAGATTTTGAAGCACATCAGAGTTGGAAAGTTCCTTTTTTTCTACTAATTTTTCTACCACTTATATTGCTTACTGTTCTTCAACTATACTCTTTCACACTTCTGTACCTCTGAGTGCTGTTGTTGTTATATTTGATTGCATTATCATAATGCAAACTATTTCTACACATAAATATTTGTAACAAATATCCATATTATTTAAGGTGGCAAATTTCTGAAAATATTGAATCTCTCTGAAATCTTATTTTTAACTGCCAATTATAAAATGTGCTTTAGGTTACATATAAAGTACATCAAGAGTATTTGTAAACAAATTACATCAATTTACAACAAAGTACATCAAGGATATTTGTTTGTAAGTTGTAATAATGAGTTAGATTTCCAGAATAAATATAATCAATATATTTAAGACTGTAACATTATGAAATCACAAATATACTAAAACCTTACCTCAACCACAGGCGATTTATGATATCTGTATTCCATGTTTCTGAGTACGGAATTCTGTTAAATTTAACAATGGCTTTCAGTGTGTCATAGCAAAATGTCCTACATTAATATAAACTTGACCTTCAGATGACATAAGTTCACTTTTGGTGTTCCATGTTTTAAGATTTTTTTTTCTGATATCCAAAGTCATGAACTGCTTAGTCAAAATAATGAATTTCCTTCAGCAAAATCTACTGTGGTATATATGGGATGACATACTGATTTTAAAGTTTTCAGCTTAATCAGCAAAACTCCTCATTATGTATCTAATGGAACTACGTCTCTTAGTTTCCATAATTAAACAAATAAACCTTTGCATGATTTTTGGTAAAAGATGATTAAGAATAGATGTTGTCAACAAATCATGAGCACAATTCCAAAACTTGTAAGAAGGTATCAGGTATTTGATTAGTTGCTGCTTCTCTTTCCACTAAGCAGGTTTGTCTAAAAAACACATTCTGCAGTCTATATTTGTTGTTACATTTTTTCAGGCATGATCAACATCAATGGCAGTGGTAACTGCTAAATCGAACTTAATCTTGACCCCACATAAATATTTGGCAGCACTTTTACTGGCAGCAAAAAATGAAATAATAAATAGTAAATGACCAGTTTTATAAGTGGTTGTTTGCATGGGGGAGATATTATACAGTGGATGTTAAGGGTGTAACTTTGGAATCATAGCGTCTGTGTTTGAATCAATGACCCACCTTATAAGTATGTGGTATTGGAAAATTTTAAATATTTTTTGCCCCAGTTTCCTCAGCTGCAAACTGGGCTAAAATTAGTATCTACCTCCCATGTTTTCTGTGAAATAAATAACACATATAAAGTACTTAGAACAAGCCTATAAAACCAGGGAAGTTTTGAGTATTTAATAAATACTATTCTTACGGTGATCTATGCATACATTCCATTTCCTTTTTCATCTATTATTATTGTTGTTGTTATTATTTTAATTTCAATCGTTTTAGGGGTAAAAGTGATTTTTAGCTACATAGATGAATTATATAGCAGTGAAGTCTGGGCTTTAAATGTATCCGACCTGAATAGTGTCACCTGTAAATGAGGGGTAATTTTTCATCCTTCAGCCCCTCACCCTCCCAACTTCTGAGTCTTCAATGCCCATTATACTATTCTGTATGCCTTTGCAGATCCACTTACAAGTGAGAACATGCAGTATTTGCCTTTCCATTCCTGAGTTATTTCACTTAGGATAATGACTTCCAATTCCATCCAAGTTGTGGATGCGGTGAAAAGGGAATGCTTAAACATTGTTGGTGGGAATGTAAATTAGTACAACTTCTATGTAGAATAGTTTGGAGATTTCTCAAAGAACTGTACTTTCCATTTCTGATTAATAATATTGAGCTTTCAGATGAAAAACCTTCTTTGGCACCAGTCACCAGTCATTTTATGCTGAAATTAAAAATTTCAGGATGCCCTTCAGTGAACCTAAGGTAAGATAATAATGGAATCTGTCTGGTTATAGAGACAAAAAAAAAAAACCCAACTATTTATGAATCCATCACTTAGATTATCAGCAGAGAAGGACTGAATGCACCAATGACAATGTCTGCAGGACATGGCAGAGTATACACATTTGGTATTTAGGAACACGCTTGAATAAGCAAATCATATTTTCCATGGTTTCAACTAGATTATTGATTTGGTGAGGACTGCCAGATAAGCTTCTAAGAGAAGCTTATCTATTCTCTGGTGAGAAGCACACGACAATGAGTTCTTATTAGTCTTGTCCTCTATATATTAAAAAATAAATAGGTTTAAACCCAGAGGTAGCATTCATGAACACAGCTAAACTACTATTCATTACAGTAAATTTACCTTTGAGTAACTATATACCAATCATGTTACACTCTAACAACAAACATGACCCTATTTTGTTACATACTTGGTTAATTTGACTATTTCATGACATGATTTTTTTTGCACTATTTTGTTTTATATGGGAAAGGACTGAAGCTGATAACCTTGCATTAATGAATGTGGTTAAAATATTTCAAAAGCAGGCTTATCAGTTATTCTTTTAGCATGGTCATCATGATAGGTTGTTCAAATAGTCATAATTCTCTATCCTCTTCTGTATGAGTACATATTTAGCAATGTGATTTTGCAGTTTCTCTCCACATGGTGGAATCTGTTTCCCTACATTTGAAATCAGGCTTGGCCACGTGACTTGCTTTTATCAATGGAATGGGATGGAAGCAACCCTGCTACACTTCCAACACTGCTATATTTCCAACCTTTGCATGTTCCAGATCTTGTTTCATTTCTGTCATGCCAAGAGAACAAGCTTAAGCCAGCCTGTTGGGTCAGAGTTGTCCTGTTGTTAAGCAGAAGCTAAATAAGAGTTCATTTAGTCAAGGTCAGTAAAGCAACCCCGGATGGCCCCAGTGGACCACAAAAGCAGAATGGGTACCATGAAGAACAACTCATTATGACGCAGATGAGAAGAACCACCAAAGGCTAATAAACGCTTCTTGTCTTAAGTCACTGAGTCTTCAGGTAGTTTGTTGCACCCCAATGGCTAACTGGCAGTCTTCTCTGCACAGTTTATCCTTCCTATTTATATAACTAATGCACATAATGGTCAACATGTAATTGTAAGAAAAATGAATGAATCAGTTGATATTTGCTAATACTTTTGGTATTTACAATTTATTGTACAGTTTTTTTTAGGCATATTCTAAATATTTTACATTCATGACTACCTTCCTCCCCAGTGAAAACAGCAGCTGTGATTCCTTTCCAGTTGTGAGACAGGTGCATATGGAATCATAAAAACACCTTGCCTCTTCTTGTGGAATTTTTGCTGAGGACAGTGAAAACCCATGTGGCATAACACTGATTCATTGAATTAGCAGTTAGCTTAGTTAAAAGGAATATTCAATTACTTGGCACTCTAGTCCCCTCTCTCTCTTCTCCATATAATTAGAAATTGCATATTTCTTTTACTATATGCTTTACGTTACAGTCTACTTTATCATAGCTCAATTTTTAGGCTATGTCAATATATAGGCTGAATTTAACATTTTTCTTATTAGTAACTCTTTCAGAAGGAGCTATTACCCAAAATTTTATATTTGAAAACAAATCTCAGTATTGTAGGACATATTCTAAAACAGATTAAATACTTACTGATTTTATATCATAAACAAGACCATGAGCACCATTATCTATTTTAGCTTTGGAAATTAAGATAATTTTAAAACAAAAATTTTTTTTGACTAATGCCAGTGATATAAAAGTTTCCTTTTCTGTGGTTTTCTTTGGAAATATAATAAATTTAAAAAATAAAGAAGTACTATATTTTTTGTTTGTTAAAACTTTGAGTGTTGGTTCATTTTGCTAGCATAAAAATATTTATATTTTGGCTATCTCTTAAATAAATTTGATAACTACTACTAATAAAAATCTTTTGTTAGCCCAGCTCTTCCTTGCAAAGTCACATTTATTCATAAATACTCACAGTATTCCTAGGAGAAAGGAAATTTTATACCCATTAAAAGGAATATAAATTTCCTATTAACATTAACTTAAGTTAGTTTTCCTTACTTCAAAGACTGCATTTTTCCCATTAGATTATAAACCACTTTTATTTCTCCCAACTAAAAACTGAGAACTTTTAAAAAGATATATATTGATATGGAATCTATTACCCCAAAGGCCAAAGTAAATCTGAAGCAAAGAAAAAGATTAGAAACTCTCATCCCAGATGCCTAACTCAGTGGTACCTGACTCGGAGGAATATTATGCTGACATCTCTTATCATTTTGACTGATGTCCTGTTTCTGTCTCAGAAGAAAAGAACATTTTCCTTCTCCTGTCATCTGTGCAAGCTAAAGCAGGCAGGAGATTGCTTTTGACTCATTCTAATTATCAAAGCTGCTTTCCCACTCTCATTACATATCTTGGTCTCTCTGCTGAACTACATTGCTTCAGCGATTTTGTATGCCAGTTAATGGGCTATCTAGTACGTATATTTGTATCACTCTTCATTGCTTTATTGTGAGAAAGAAAGAAAAAAATCTAAATGCAAAATGCATTTCCATCGCCATTTAGCCTTCAATTTACATTCTATCACCCACATATTCATGTGATTACTTGTATAGTGCTTAGTTATAAAAAAATTCCCTGGGTAAATTTATCAGATATCTGAGTATGAAAAAAGACGGGAGATCAGTTAAACTTCTGAACAAGAATTATTATAGAAAAAAAACATGAAAAGTTAAAAAGAAAAAAAAATGTAGAAAAAGAAGTCAATGATATTAGCCTCCTATGCTATAACTGGTTATCTTAAACAAATAACCTTTCAAAAGGAAGTAAAAGAAACATGTATAAGTAAGATGGAAAAAAATTAAAAGAGTAATGGTTAAAAAACCATAATGGATTACTAGGAAATGTTGAGATGGTCGCTTTTAAATAAATGCCATAACCTATAGAGTAATCTCAAAGATGAAATCCATACTCCTTCATTAACCACACTATCTACTTCCAGAGAAAGAATACTTTCCTTAATGGACGATATTTTTTAATCAGTACGACAAGTCTAAATAAGATCCCTTTAACATGAGTGTGGCCATGTCACCCACTAATGTTTTCCTGAGGCAAATAATTTCATGATAATTAATGTAAAATAAATAGTCAAATTCTGGCCTTCCGGGGCCAGGAAGTATGGTTAGTGATGTTCAGTATGAAGTATCATCACATTCATCCTTCTGCCCAAAGGCAGATTTGCTTTTAGCCCAGAACCCAATCAGGAAGCGGCTCTTCCATCTAAGGAGCAAATTATAAAACCTCCTTTTTGTCAACAGAGGACACAGGGAAATCTCACATCATGGCACTCAGTGTCATGCATATCAAAAGAGCAACTATATTCTATTGGTAGCATTTACCAGATTCTCTATAGCAGCACATATAAAGATTTTGTATTTTCAGGAATCTTTTGCACAATCACTAGTAGAAGGTGTGACCATTTCTGCAAATAACATTGAGTTCAACTCAATACGGTCACTTCCCAGCACAAATACATGATCCATAAGAAAGTGGGACAAGAAAGTCGCTGGCAGGACCTGAAGAATAAAATAAATCATGACAGGACTGGAACAGAGATAGTTGCCTTAAACATACCCTGAGTTTTTGTTTCATTTAGTTTTAGCTTCTATTTCAAAGAACATAAAATGAAGGTAATATTCCTGATACATATGTATAATTTAAAGATTTAAAATAAAGCCGGGCTCGGTGGCTCAGCCTGTAATCCCGCGCCTTTGGGAGGCTGAGGTGAGTGGATTGCCTGAGCCCGCAGGTTCGAGAGCCGCCTGGGCAGTGAGACCTCATCTCTACAATAAATCAAAAAATCAGCCGGGCGTGGTAGCGCATGCCTGTAATTCTGGCTACTCAGAAGGCTGAGGCGGAAGGATCGCCGGAGCCCAGCAGGTCAAGGCTGCGGTGGCCGGGAGCAGCCACTGCACTCCAGTCTGGGCAACAGAGTGAGACTCCGACTCAAAAAAAAAAGGATTTAAAATATATGTCTTATGCTTGTGCATACATCCATAAAATGAGCTCTACTAATCTCTACCAATATATATTATTACTTCAAGTTTACACACACACACACACACACACACACACACACACACACACACACACACCCAACAAACCCAACAAACTCTGGACTACTGAGCCTTACATCTTCACTGCAGTGATACTGGGACTTTCCAGAACAAGCAGAGTGAGTTTCTAGAGAATACACCTCCAGAGAATACAGTCCTAACAAGGTACTCCAGTCAGAGAGTTTCTCATTCTTCTACTCAACTGTTTTTAATATATATTTGAGTGGTTTCTAGAAGGTTCTTTTGACGTTTCTCTGACTTATACCAAGCAGAACTTAACACAACCTTCATTTTGTGACTCTTTCACACACATTATATTAAATCTGATATTGCATTTATTGTCATTCATGTGAGTTAGATTTAAGATATAAATTTATCGTTGCAAATCACATAAAGTACTTTTATATAACTGGGTTAATAGCTTTATATATAAAGTGGCCTCTATTTATACACAAAAAGGTAAATGAAGGATGACAATTATTCAGTGAGAGTAAATACTTCAGTTTTCAACTAGATTTCTGATTGGTTATTTCCAACAAGTAAGTTCATTCCTCAACCTATTTTATATGAAAGCAGGCACTAGCCTTTGGGTTAAAATGAAACCCTTTTTCCATTTGATTGAGGTCAAATGAAATCTCTGGAATATCACATACAAACTGTCACGTGCTTCCTAAGGTACCGGTGACTTCATATTAAATAGCTTGTCCTACCCTTTACCACCTAACTGGGCCAAATTTTGCCAATCTAGCTTTGCATACAAGTCTGACTTCCCTTTTGGTTGGCATCCTCCTTGTTTGAGCTGGCACTAATTGATCAATACGCTTATACTTCAGCTGTTCAAGCAGCAGCTAACCAGGCAGCCACAACAAACACAATTCTGGCAGCATCTAATGTGTGTCTCTGCCTGTAATTCAGATGCTGTTTGTAAAGAGTTTACATGTAGACCACGTCGCTCTTAGAAAGCTCAGTGTTAGGATTTTGAACAGAAAGCTTATTAGGCACCCAGTCCTGCAAATTAAATCATTTAAAATAGTTGCTCAAAATAGTTTGGGAAAACAGAGTGAATAATAATGTATTTTTATACATAATAACTAACATTTTCTTGGGCAAGAACACTACTAAAAGTGATAAGCATTCTTGCAAGACACATGAAACATTGATTCAATTAAGTACTCTATCATTTACCTACAAGAACAAACTGATTTCTTCCCAATGTAAATCACAGAGGTTGAAGAGAGAAGGAATGTGTTTCAGAAAACTAGATACTATTTTTTCACTTGGTTAAAGTGTATTTAGCAGAAAATATAATGTAGTACAATTAGGGAGAATGCATTTACTCAAAACCTCACATACAGTTCATTTCACTGAACGCTCTTTGAGCAGATTCGATGTTACCATCCTCATTCTCGGTGCCATGGTGGTGGAAAAATATACAGATCATAATGTGTGAACTATAAGAGCTCACAGTATACAAGAAAAAATAAATATTGGGAAACCATAGCTGCAATGAGCTTTCTGTAGCATTATGCTTATAGAAGCCCATGTTTGAGGAAGAAATACTCTCTGAGGAGATGGCATTTAATCTGGATTTTGAAATGAGTGGTTTTGACCAACAAGAAATGGAAGGGGATGGGGAGAGCATTCCAGTCAAGGGAACAGCACAAGTAACTGCACAGAGGCACAACATGTATCGTGTATTGGGGGTCTTTCAACTGGTTCAGAACAGGTAGTGGGGATAATATGGGGGAAATAAGGTAAGAAAAGAAAAGAAAGTATTTAATGGTCTTTAGTGCTATGCTTTGAAATCTCACATTCTTAGACTGAAATGGAAAAACAGTTAATGTTTCTAAATAGGTATGTAGGTATGATGAGTTCTGTTTTGGGAGGAACATTCTTATTTCACAGAGAAGAACGGACTGAGACAGATAAAAGGATACTCCAGTAATCCAGGTAAGAGAGTGTTGGCAGCTCAGTTAGAGAAAAGCAGGGAGACTGGAAAGATATTTTTAAAGACAGAAGTTAGGAACATAGAGTGTAAAATAAAATAAAGAGTCAAAGAAGACTCTAAATCAAGCAGTATTTTGATAGGAATAATGTAATGTGTAATTGGTAGCTATTTAAAAGTCCAAAAAAGTATATGCATTGCAAATAAGTTAACCCTTCAATATTACCTAAACTAATTATATAAAAGCGTTGCAAGGAAACATGAGAAAAGAGATGAATAATATTATTTGATATCTCTCAAGCAATGTAATTATCAAAATGTAAAGGACACTGGTCTGTAAATTGGTCAAATGTTTTGTTGTTGTTGTTTTGTTTTTGGGGAGTTTTTTTGAGTTGGAGTCTCACTCTGTCGCCCAGACTGGAGTGCAGTGGCCGCTCCCGGCCACTGCTGCCTCGACCCGCTGGGCTCCAGCGATCCTTCCGCCTCAGCCTTCCAAGTAGTTGGAACTACAGGCGCGCGCTACCACGCCCGGCTTATTTTTTGATTTTTATTGTAGAGATGAGGTCTCGCCAAGTTGCCCAGGCGGGTCTCGAACCCGCTGGCTCAGGCAATCCACTCACCTTGGCCTCCTAAAGTGCGGGATTACAGGCTGAGCCACCGAGCCTGGCCCCTGGTCAAATGTTTTGTAATGAACCTTGTATTATAGCCAATGTTAGGCATTTGTCCAGAAAGTAGTTATTACTCAGTATATTTGTTCCTGTCTGCCACTTGGGAATACTAATGTAAATATCGAGTCTAAAAAGCAAAGCAAAACAAAATTTACTCCCAAACATTAAAAATTCTTCAGCGATTACACATTACACAAACTACATTTTATTTTTATCATACAGATCTGTCACATAATAGATAAAAGTTCAAACTATATTTAAATTATAACTTAATTTAAATTCTATTGCTAAATAAAATTAAATTTTATCACTAAAAGGTAGATTTTTTCCATTATTTCTAATATATGAAATCCAAAGATGGTCCAGAAAATAAAAATTACATGTGGAAACTACATGTGTAGACACACACATATGCATCGTTGTACATGATATTTAAAATAATCCTGATATAGCTTGTATAAGCCCTTTTCTTTTGTTTACAAATATTTTTCCTCATTGTTTCATTTTCACCGTAAATTACAACATTATAAACGCTGATACTCCCATGAACACTGCCTCTTCCTGTTATTCTCAATAAACCCTGAGTGGCTAACAAAACAAAATTTCATTTCCAACTTTTGCACTTGACTTGGTTCAGAATGATACCAGGTAACATTATTACTTTGGATTTAAGGCATTGTTTGGGATACACAAGACAAATATATAGGATAATAACATTTAAAACATGGCTACATTTGGGGCTACCAGATATACTAGTTTTAATTTAAAGTAGAAATCCTAAGAATGATGCCAATTGCTGGAATTCTCAATATCTTATTTCATTTTAAATAATTCTCTGTTACTGGAAGATATGAAAACATTAATAAGACTTGAGAAGTGTTCCACATGGGTAATATTTAAGTCATTAGGGTCAGAGCCATGTGAAGTTTCTCATGCATAAAAAGATGAGTTTGTTAAAGGCAAAATATTCCTACCATGTCCTTTCATTTGTAATAGAATTATGCTTCGTTCATCCATATTTTACTAAGAGCATGTACAGATACAACATGCACATATGGGGACCATCATATATCTTTGAATCACTCAATACTCTTTGCAGTGCCTTGCATTTATAAAAGTATACTCAATGCATTTATGCTCGACTTTGAAATATTTCAGTTGAAAGGAAAATTTAAAGGTCAATGCTTACTCTGTTAAGATAAGACTTTTCATACTTAGAAACCACAGCCCAATATGCAGAAATTCAACATTCACATATTGTTAAGAATCTAAGTGATAATGAAGAGTAGTAGGTTTTCTGGAACACTTGAGTATATAAGGTTTATGACACTTGCACTCAATAGACATGACATTTGTTAATTGCTTTTTTCTTAGGTATGCTTACTGAAAGAGAAAGAATAAACCTGTTTTATTGTGTCACACACATACACATGTCCTTCAAGTCTTCTCACTAAAATATGTCTCTCTGAATTACACTTACAAGTAAAATTTAGAGTGATTCCTAGAATAAGTTCACTTGCAAAAAAACCTTTTTTTTAAAAATAAAAATACCACTTTAGATACAGCAGTTCAAAACTCAGTACATAATTAAATACATATGATGGATTTTACTGAGTGCTTAATGCATGTAAAATTTCCTCTGACAATTCAAATTTAAACTCACTTTAGTTCTTATAAATCTTGCAAGAGTATAATTGACTTAACATTTTTCCCCCCAAACAGCTAATATATTACTTTCATTTTTATCTGGATTTTCATACAAATGAGAGTAAGAGAGAGAGAAAAAATGCTACCTTGTAATAATCAACAGAAAAGCAGCTTGGGAAAACCAAATGCATTTTTTCCCTCTGCTATGCAGTCTTTTGTATGAGTTTTTGGTGATTTTGAATATGATTCATTACAACCTACCCCGCAAATAGGGTAAAATTAATTTTAGAGTTGCAAATATTCTGATAGGAATCAGCAGAGAATGCTCCAGGCAGAAATTAACAATTTTTCTCTAGAGATTATGAAACCAATTTTCCACATGCCAAAGATAAATGCATGTGCAGAATGATCTAGATAAAAGAGCATTTTTCTATAACATAAAGTACAAACAGTTTATATCAGGCCACAGTTCTATTTCCCTGACTTATCCACTTATAAATTGTCCAGAAAATTAGATCTTAGTGGAAAGAACCCTGAAGGGGGAGCCAGGAGATCTGGGATCCAGTTGTTGCCAATGTATAAACTTGAATTGTTTCTGTTAGTTTCTCTACAAGCCAGTTTTCTCTAAAATTGGAAGATAAAGCTAGATTATCTCTAAGATATCAGGAACTCTAAAATTCTACTCTTGGCTTCTAGTGCTTACCACGTGAGAAAAGATGATTCCTCTCCTAATAACTGCCTGTAACTTATCAGGATTCCCCCCAAATTTGAACTTCAGATACCAGGTAGACCTATCATATACCCACAAAATATGAATCTATATAATTGCACATTTCTACTAGGCTTCATTATCTCACCTGAGTCTTACTGAAGTTCTTTGCAAACGGAAATACTTAGCCTTCCACTTACAATTCTGTTTGATGGTGACTTAAATCATCTCTGTTTTTGTCCAAACCTGTTTCAGTCACACGAATCTCTTTACTGCTCCTCTGTATCTGGACTAAACTGCTCTTCTATACGAAATCCACCTTTGAGAAATCTTCTTTAACAAACCTACCTATTGAACTTTACTTCTTTCAACCTCAACTATAGCTTTTAATCTTCTCCTTTTCTGAGCTAAAGAAATTGGAGCCGTTATTTTGTTTAGGTTCAGTCTACATTTTGCATGTATTTATAGGCATTTAAACTCACTTTAGTGTGAGTGGCTGCTGTGGTTTTTATATCTGTATAGCACAACTATAGCAGAGTGGCAACAGGGAAAGCCATACTTGGTTGAATTTTCTCCCTCCCGCCCTCCTCCTTCCTTCCTCCCTCCTACCTCCCTCCCTCCTTCCCCTGGTTCTTTCCTCCTACTCCCTCTTGCTTCCTCCTCTTTTCTCCTCCCTCTCCATCCCCTCTCCTGTCCTCCCCTCCCCTCCCTCCCTTCCTCCCTCCTTTCCCCAACCTTTTTCTTCCTCCCTCCCGTCTTCTTTGCCCTCCCTCCTTCCCTTCCTCCCTCCTTTCCACCTTCCCTTTTCCTTTCCTCTGTCCCGCAATAACCTGGGCCTCACCATGTTATACACACAAAGGTTAAACACTATTAATGTGAAGATCACATTGCCTTCCTACAGAAAGGAACAGACATGGATAAATACATAACCGCAGCACATTCCCATAAATGCTAATGGAGTTACGTGTCATCCATCACCTTTTCATATTTTGGTTGTCAATCTTTATGATGAATAAGGACACAGGTTCAGGAATGAAAGGAACTCATTCAACTCCACTATTTGTTTCATCTTGAGAAATTTCTTAGCTTCTCTGGGACTTAATTTCCCCACACATGAAAAGGGGTAAATAGTATTCTCCTTCTTAATTTTTAGTAAGAATTAAAAAGACAGTGTATCACAGGGTCTGACACAGTAAGCAATAAATAAATTACATATTATATATTTTATAGACATCTGTGTACGCATATGCACATGTTTGTGTGTGTGGAAGGCAAAATCTCTCATCCCTTATCAATCACTTTCCCTAATATATCTTGCATGCAATAGATATTGAATAAATATTTCTAAATGTACTACCTATGATCAGTGTATGTCTGCCCAGGTTTCTCTGACATTTTGGTTAGTATAGAATCTTCCTATCTAGCCAGAACAAACACTTACAGGCAGATCCTCCTGTAAACACATGTTGCTTGCATAACAAGAATCCTTTTTACCCAGAGAGCAGATTAAGCCAAATTCAGACACACAATATAGGCTAAGAGTGACTGCTACTTTGCTCCATTTCATGCCGCGAACCTTAAGGTAATATTGTGCCCTTTAGCTATGTGTACTAGTAGCACCCAGATTACATCCATGGCAGATGAAATTGTTTCTCCCTCTGTGTTCTAGGCGGAATTGGTTCACCTCAAAATTTGTATATTAAAACCTGAATCCTCGACGTGACCATATTTGGAGATAGGATCTTTAAGGTGATAGTTAAGGTGAAATGAGATCATATGAGTGGGGCTCTAATCCAATAGGACAAGACAAATGTCTTTACAGGGAGAGACAGAGCCACCAGAGGTGGGCACACAAAGAATAAAGGCCATATGAGGACACAGTGAGTAGGTAGCCACCTGCAAACCAGAGAGAGACATCTCAGGAGAAACCAAATCTGCTAAACCTTGATCTTTGACTTCCAGCCTCCAGAACTGTAAAAAAAATAGATTTCTGTTAGTTAAGCCTCCCAGTCTGTGTGGTTTTTTGTTTGTTTGTTTGTTTCTGTTTGTTGTTGTTGTACTTGAAGTCCTAGTAAACTAATACACTCTGTATTAAAATGCTGGCCATGTACTGTATATAGCCAGTTAGTCTATTCTATGCTAGAGTTACTCTATTACTCCTGGAAATAAGTTGAACTTTCTTGATGACTAAAGCAAGGAAGAAAACCAATATGTGTATTGTGTATTTATGATGTGATAGTTAAATAACTGCAATAACAGACCCTACTCTGCTACAACAACATTTTCTACCATTTCTAACAATACTAAGCTTTTGACTTTGCAAAAATTGGGTCCTCTCCTAGAGTTCTGGCAAATTGATCATAATCATTTTTACATGGCAGCATTGTTAGAAAGATTAGAAATAATGTATACAAATTGATACACAGTAGGTGCTCAATACATGATAATTCTTATTGTTATGTGGTGTTTCAGAACCACTGGCTCAAACTGTGCGACAAATAAATTTGATAAAAATAGCCTATGATTAAGTTTGACTTTTTCCAGTGGTCGGTGATGAGACAAAAAACAAAAACACCTTAAGAGATGATAATACAGTTTATAAATGGGAACATTCTAATAAATGGCCCTGGCCTGCCCAAGTGGGCAATGAAAGACATTGTTGGGTGGGGGAAGCAGCAGCAGCTGGGATATAAATCCAAGATTCTGATTCCATTTATATTCTTTCCAGGTAAAGAAACAGGCAAATATTTTCCTAAACAGAAGTATATGAAGCACTTTGGTATATAGCACTACACACAAATATATTACATTAGGATAATCCAAGACCCGAAAGACTTTTCTGAGGAAATCCTTCCTTTAGATTAAGACTAATTTTATCTTGAAATATGTACATTTCCACGGAACCGCTCAAATAACAGTGACCTACACCTTCAGTGTGTTGAGTCTCTTAACTTCCTTATTTTAAAATAAACTTCTTATTTCATAATTAAAGTAAGAGCATGTCCTTATTATGGTTAACATCTGAAGAGAAAAATGTGCATATAAAAGTACACAGAACCTAGCCTGCTTTTCAATTAAACCAGCTGCTTTTTTGTTATGCTTGTTTATCAGGTAAACTACAACCTGAATACAAAATCATTAAGCATCATGAGAAAAATTACAGAAAATAAGATTGCTTATATATTTTTGAAGAGAAAACATAGCCACGTTCACCCAGTAAGCATATATGTGCTACTTGAGAAAGCAAGCTTTTTATAAATAATTGAAAGATACAAGTATGTCACTATGTGATGGTCTAAAACATGGCAGGCAGGCACATATGTTATGTTATTGTTTAGTGGATGCCAGGATGAAACAACTGGGGGAAATTTGACTTACCTAAAACAAAACAAAATAATAGTATATAAAAATCTCTGTCTATATATACAAACACAAACAATCTAATAAAAAAGCAAATGCACATATACACACATTGACAAAAATACTTATTGACAAAAAACCACAAAGAAATGTATTCATACATGAATATTCTCACAGTGATCAATTATAAACTTTTAGAGAAAGTATGCGTATGGTGTTTTGTTTTGTTTTTTCTTTTCTTTGTTTGTCTTTCTGAGAACATGATAAACTCAGTAACAAATTTTAAATTCCAACATAGAGCAAGGATCACAGAACCTACCCACCTGGGTTTCTCTTTTCCTCTTGTTAACAATTGTCTAAGGTGTGGAAGAAACAATGAGTTCCCAGTTATGTTGCACTCTGAGAAAAGATTTCCCTTTTCCATATATCCATTTATTCTTGAAATAATGAGATTTGATTACTCCTACACCATCATCTAAACTTTTGCAGCCATAAAATTATTTATTTTTTAAAACTCTATACATAGATTTAACTGAGCCTCCAGAGGCTGCAAATCCCACAGGTTGATTATATGCTACAAAAAGAAATTCTAAATTTGCTACCCTTTAATTTAATTTAGAGTATCTCTTTTACCCTGTATTTTGGGACAAGGTGAAAACAGCGTTCTTCTTTAGATCCTTTTTATATCCCTCAATTGCTTCCTAATTTTTTTTACCTCCAGAGCCAGTGACCCAACTTTCTATTTTCATGTAAGCTTGATCACATCCTTTTCTATATTGAAAAAGTGGCTCAAAGCTTGCAAAAAAGGTAAATATAAAATACATTTTCTTGAATATCTATGCTAAATCCACTCCAAAGACCAGAAATAATTCCATCTGACTGCCCCAAACTTCTCAAGAGAACAACTTTATATAATGCAAATAATTGAGAACACTTTGGGGCCCAGGGGGCATCATTTGGACATATGATTTGCCTGTGTTGCATGATGGGATATATATTATTAGTGAAATTATGTTATGTAATATTTCAGCATTTATTAGGGACCCAAAATGTTAGGCAGGTTCTTTTCATATAGCAGTGTCTTATTTGCCTAGGTCACTGGCACCAAGGGAAATGCAGTGTTTAATGACAGTGAGCATCATGGCAAGACTGTTTCCAGAAACAATGCATAATATCCTGCTTAGACTTTCTGTAAGACCTTATTTATTTAACAAAGGCAATGATATATTGATAAATGGTCAAGTATGAAATAAGCGTTCAGTAATAATTATCAGAAGAAACATTAAATAGAGCAAGGCTATAAATTAACAAAAAATGTACTAAACACCATAGTAGTCTATAGGACTTCTTATTAATTGTTTTTCAATTGTTTTAAAAGGATGTTAGTTCCCTTCTGAAAATCGCAATTCATTGTTCCACTCCCAGGCTTCATTCTACCAGTACTTGGTCCTCTGACAGGATCTGGCTTTTCTTCACTTTAAGAGAAGTCGTTTTTGGATTTTTTTTTTTTTTAGTTGAGGTCTCACTCTGTCACCCAGGCTGGATTGCAGTGCCCAAAAAAAGGTCACTGCAGCCTCGAAGTTCTAGGCTCAAGTGATCCTTCCTCCCCAGTGTCCTAAGTAGCTAGGACTACAGGCCCACTCAACCATGCCCAGATAATTTTTGCTAATTTTTAATTTCTTATAGAGACGAAGTCTCACTATGTTGCCTAGACTATTCTCGAATTCCTGAACCCCAGCAATCTTCCTGCCTCAGCCCTCCAAAGTGCTGAAATTACAAGCATGAGCCATTGCACCAGCATGGATTTTAAAATAAATACCTACACCAAAATTGTTTTTTTTAAATCAAGCGAATAGTTTCTTATATAGTTATAATGCTCTATAACAAAAAAAGAGACCTAGACAAAAGAACCTACAGAAGTTATTTTGAAAAATAGAACAAGTACATATGTCAGATAAGAAACTAGGTTTTCTTGAAGGGTCTGCAGAGAACAGTTCTGAGGTCAGTAAGTCGATTCTCAGTAGGAAAAGAAAAGCTATAAAAGCCTTTGCAGGGGCCCCCATTGAGCTACTCCCATTCCCTTTGGTTCCTACCCTTAATCACACTCAGATTCAATAATCCAGGGCAAAAGTGAGTGGGGCAAGAAAGGACTCACTAGACCACAAAAATACAATTTAAGTTAGGTACAAAATCTATCATGGGACCAATCCCTATAACCAAAATTAATAACCTCAAATAAAAGGAAATAAAATGGCACCAGAAATACTTAAAGCTAAGGTTTCAACCCCTAAAAAAAAAAAAAATCTCTTTCTGGTAGATCTATAATTCAATTCTCTGTTATATCTTTGGCTTTCATACAAGTCAAGGTGTTTTTGTTTCTGAAAATATAAACCCAACTACTATATTTGATTTTTTTTTTTTTAAACTCATAGCTACACTTTGTCTACAAAAGATGACCACTTTGGCCATCAATATTTAAACCCAAGGATCTTGTCTTTTCAAATAATGGAAGAATTATAAGGAAAATTGGCATTTGATGTTAGCTCCCAGACTCTAAGTAATGTATCCCTAAGGCATAGTGTTTTTGGAAATATGGATCATAAAACTTAACCTGAATGTGTTCAAGGATTTAAAAAGAAATGTTCATTGACTGAAGGCAGTCTTTTGAAGGAGCAACCTTCAGCTGAACTTTACGTTCTTTTTGGTTTATGTGTTCCCTATCAATGGTATCTGGACGAAGGGCAGGGTTTTTGCTAATGCGCTCCCTGGTTCCATTTGCCTCTAACAGATGCTATGAAACTGCCCCCAGTCCCACTGCTGAATGTGCCTTGCTGATTTGCTTCTGTTTATCACAAATGTTTTCTGTATGATCTGCCTGTGATTGTGCAGTATAAACCAAAACATTCTTTACCAAGAGAATACACAATTTTTCTCACAACCCATTGTGAAGATTTTTCCATTTTTAAGAGATGCTTTGTCCATGGTGTGGTCACTCACTGATGTGTTATAACATATCCTTATGTAAAAGCTTGTGCAGCGATGGCCATACACCTATCTGTCATTTTAGCACACGGTCTAAGTAGATCAGGGTTCAGCTTTATGTCAGGATGCCTGGAATGTTTCTATTCTAGAGATTCCTGCAGATATCTGCACACACTCAAGTATTTGGTTCTACTGATATAATAAGCTTTGATCGCTTATGCTGAGAGATTTGAAGTGGGAGAACCATCTTGTTTTCTCTTTAGTAATAGTAATTTACAAATGGTTTTCACATACATTATTTCACTCGGCTTTTCTTAGGACATTATAATCGTCATTCAGAGGATGTGGAAACTGTACAGATGAAAGTTACAGGATATCCCCCAAAATAGTGACAAATAAACACCTGAAATTCATGTCTTCCAATAACAAACCTACCAAAAACTGGAAGAGAGAGCTTGGGAGGAGGGGAAGAATCACTTAAAGATTCTAGTTATCTGGATTTCCTAGCTTCAAATTACACGAGTAAAGATTTATAAACAACTTCTAAATTATCTTGTGATATTTTATTTTGTTTATAATATGCTTTCCCATATATTATCTTATATAATCCTTACAAAAGCCATAGAAGAAAGAAGCAACTCTTTGACTCATGTTGTTGTCTTTAAATGTGTAAATGCTCCAAGATCACAGAGCTCTAAAATTCATTGTAGAAAGAACCAAGATGGCTTACAATATAGTGGATATATTTACAGAGATACTTTTAAGAAAAGCTTATGTTTGCATCTTAAGTTAAAAGATATCTCTTCCAACTAATATATATAGAGAGACAGAAATTCACTACACCTTGCAATTTTATTTCTATAACTTCCAAATAAAGCTGTGGAAGACAAATATGTTCCTTGTGTTGCTAAGGAAAATCCCAACTCTCTACAATATTCTTTTACTTCAAGAAATGGTCTCAGAGATGTGTGTTTTTAAGGAGCACAAAGAAGATTGTAAGTCATTTTCTCCCTACCAAATTTTATTGTGACTCTTTTTTAACAAGAGTGAGGCAAAAAATAGAATTTACCTTTTGACTATTCTTTAGGGCAAAAGAAAGGCAAACAGTGCTGTTATTGATAGGCCCTTAAATTGTAATGAAAAAATGTAATGAAAATAAATGTTCCTGCTATTTTTTAGTTGTCACGAAGCTCTTATTCTACAAGATTCACAATAATTCCTTGTGGTTTACAACAAAGACCATTCCATCCTGTTTGAAAATCAGGAAATATCCGTGGAAAAAAAGAACACAGCATCCAAGTGCCTGTCACTGGCCAGTAGATTCCCTGCTACACATTATTCTTTGGCAGACAGATGCAGAAGCAGACACTTAGAAACGGGACAGGATGGTTCAGAAAAAGCTTTAAAATGAACACACACACACACATACACAGAGAAATAATATTATTTCTTTTCTTCCTATAAAGACAAAATTAGATATGGACCAGTCTCTCGTAGAAAGTAGGCACTGCTTGCATATATTTCCATTTACTTATAAAAATTTAAAAAAGAAAAGAGCATAACATGGAAACCTATTTGAAACATTATTAGCACAAATGGTCCAGCAACTTGGAGAGATAGGGAAAGGTCAATGGATTTAGAATTAAAGAATCTTCTTCCTCTCTGGGTCTCTAGTTTACTCAATCCATTTATAAAATGAACTTTGCATAGGCAGAGGCTCTTAAACTGCACCTACAGGTTGTCTACATTAACTGGAATTCCTGGAAATGTATGTAGAATTGTGTGCAAAATTATTATTCTGGGCAAACATATAATTTTCTAGTGACAGGGTCTTTAACCCTCATCATATTCACAAAGCATCTTATAATCACAAATCGGTTAAGAACCATTGTTCTAGAAGATCTCTAGGAACCCTCTAGGAATCATTAATTCTATAATTCTAATACAACAATTAGTTTCAGAGAAACATACCCAATTTTCTCTGGAGAATAAAATGTTACCACTGCTAGTGGGTTGGAACCTGATACTACGTTTATGTATGTTTCCCTAATTCCTCATTTTTTCCTTTCCTAATGTTTATACTCACAAGTTTGTCTCAATTTTATTTATTCTTTCACTTTTATAGTTAGCAAAAACAAATATTTTGACATTAGACTTTTATATCAATATGGAAAATAATCTAATTTCTTAGCGATATAGAAACTGTACATTTTAAAGTATACACATACAGAAGATATTTGTAGATTACTTTTCTTATTCACAAAGAAACCTTATTGAATACCAACACTGTACCAGGCACTTCTCAGAACATGGAATTAGGGAATTTATCATAATGTAAATTATGCAGAAGATCTGAACACGTGCATGGGGAAAGAATAGTAACTCCATCAGGCAAGAGATTTTTGAGACGTCCACCGGAATGAAAATCATAGTACTTCAGATTGAGCCTGATTATAATTTCACAATTCAACTATTATAAATACTCCTAATTTTTCATTTCCTTTAATCATGCAAGCATTTAGCTGCACTCTTTAATTATATACATCCAGTATCTCATTGCCTGTGTTTCTAAGTAGTAAAATTCTTGTGCTAAGTGGAAACTTTATTCACAATTCTGTAAGTGGAATGAGAATTATATATTTTATATATAATTATATATTACACTTTGGTTGAGTAAGCCTTCCTCACAATATCTGAGAAAAGATTAAGGGTGAGTTAAACTAGGATATAAGATTATCTTTCCCAAAAAACTCACTTTTGTTTAATTTTTTTCATTTAGTAATACATAATCATATGGTTCATTCAAAATACAGACAATATATTATTGATCATTAAAAACTTGAAAAAGCCGGGCTCGGTGGCTCAGCCTGTAATCCTGCGCCTTTGGGAGGCTGAGGTGAGTGGATTGCCTGAGTCCGCGGGTTCGAGACCTGCCTGGGCAGCGAGACCTCATCTCTACAATAAATAAAAAAAAAAATCAACCGGGCGTGGTAGCGCATGCCTGTAATTCCGGCTACTTGAAAGGCTGAGGTGGAAGGATCACCGGAGCCCAGCAGGTCGAGGCTGCGGTGGCCGGAAGCGGCCACTGCACTCCAGTCTGGGCGACAGAGTGAGACTCCAACTCAAAAAAAAAAAAAAAAAAAAAACTTGAAAAAAATCACTATGAATACAGATGTTAATTAGAATAATACAAGTAATTAAATTTTTCACACATCTGTTTTAGTTTTCTTGATCTCATAAGGAAGAACTTGTTTCCTTTTAATTAAAATATTTTCTTATTTTTTTATATTTCATTTTTTTCTATAAAATTCATACACACACACTATATATATACATCCATGTAAAGATTTTCGAAAGATATGACTGCTACAAATACACACTCTAAATCTCTAAATCTCCTTAAACCGGTTAAACCGGGCTTGGTGGCTCAGCCTGTAATCCCGCGCCTTTGGGAGGCTGAGGTGAGTGGATTGCCTGAGCTGGCGGGTTCGAGACCCGCCTGGGCAGCGAGACCTCATCTCTACAATAAATCAAAAAATCAGCCGGGCGTGGTAGCGATACCTGTAATTCCGACTACTTGGAAGGCTGAGGCAGAAGGATCGCTGGAGCCCAGCAGGTCGAGGCTGCAGTGGCCAGGAGCGGCCACTGCACTCCAGTCTGGGCGACAGAGTGAGACTCCAACTCAAAAAAAAAAAAATCAACTCCTTTAAGTTATGCATTTGATGTTTTCCACTGATATTCTTAATATGCTTGTGTGCACCCACCACTCAGAAAGGCATTCACTATTTCCAGTGGTGGTTCATAACCTATCAGCAAGCTCAGAAAGCTGCCTTCAAGCTTTGGTGACAGGCTATAAAAAAAGGTACGTCCAGAAAACCTTTCTGGAGCATGGAAGTCTAAAAAGAATTGAGCTAGAAATGAAAGTAGTTGAAAATGACTAATCATCGTTTCACTTAAAATATTCATTATATTAACGAAATAATTCCAAAAATGCTACTTATAAAGTCTTTTATTTTTGAGTCGGAGTCTATTGCCCAGGCTGGAGTGCAGTGGCATGCTCATGGCCACTGCAGCCTCGACCTGTTGGGCTCAGGCAATCCTTCTGCCTCACCCTTCCAAGTAGCTGGAACTACAGGCATGCACCACCATGCCTGGTTAATTTTTTGATTTATTATAGAGACGAGGTCTTACCAAGTTACCCAGGCTGGTTTTGAACACAGAGCTAAGGCTATCCTCTTGCCTCCACCTCCCAAAGTGCTGGGATTACAGGCTTGAGCCACTATGTCCAGCCTATAAGGATTTTTTTAACCTATAAAAATTTTATATTCTTAAAAATGTGGATAATCCTGAGCTTTGGGAAAGCATTAAAAAATGAATCTAAGTAACACTTTTTATAGACTTTCTGAAAAGAAAACACGGGGTTAAACTTTAAGCATTAATCAATGAATTTAGAACAGAGGAAATAGTAATGCATATATATATATATATATATAGTAATGAATATATATATGATATGCTTCTTATCAATATGTAAGTTTGAAGACTTAAAAACAATCTGCAACATATACAAAAGCTGGCACTGAGTTATAGAGGAAGAAAAACATGTTTGGCATCCTTAGATTATATATTCACTTGAGTATATATATATATATATATATATATATATATATATATATATACACACACACACACACATATATATATTCTTACGCGCATATGTGTGTAAATATTCTTACTGTTTGTATTACTTTTTCTTTTTTATATGCTTGTTAGTATTTATATTAAAGATAGCTTACAAGAGTTTGGTAAGGAAAGAATTCCTTTTCTTTTTAAACCTCTTTCAGAACAATGTATGCATTTAAAGCTTGCATGCATCAAGAATCCTCTTGTTAGGCCCACTTGGCATAGGTGCAATGACCTGAATAAACCATAAACTGGCAGGTTACTCCTGAAGGCCGGTTCTCATAGCCTGCTGACTTGGCATTTAGCCACTGAAATCAAAGGAGAGAAAAGGGTGATGACTTGTGGTTTGCATATGTACACGACTTCTGAGTCAGGTGTTTCTTAATTACATCTTTAGGGGTAATTATTAGGTCGAATTACATTTGACAAGCAGTTCTAAAATCTTACTAAGTTATCTGGGACCTGCAAAAGAAAATTAGGGAACTTTACTCAACAAAAATGTATGAAAGCTAATATGCTGAGCTCATTAACATAGCTGTTTTTAGGAACTTTTCCTTATTGTAAAACTCTGAGAGTTAGTTGATAGTTCTTTGAATATAATGTTACTTCTCCATTAGTTAGAGCTACTATTCAAAGAGGATCATTAAGTGGAATTAGGGAGAAAATGAAATTGTTATAGGGAGCTTTTCAAAACGGCTTTAGAATTTCTTAGGTAACAAAACATTTCTAAATATGTCACTTCTAAATTTAGCCTTAATATTTCTATACTGGGAGTTGAGCAATGGGAAACACAGTTAGGATTTAATCCATTTTTGATATTTTATACATAGCACTTATAGTACCGAGATTAATTTATAAACTTAACATCACATGAAAGTAATGCCAAGAAAAGTAAAAAATAAGAAAAAATTTTCTTGGCGTTTTATATTTTGGTAAAGTAGCCAGAAAATCCTTAAACTGTTAAAACAGCAGAGTGGCCTTTAAAAGGCATGTATGTCTTTACTGTATTTATTACAAATTCTTTTTTATGTTCCTAAAATACATTACATTATGTTCCTTATAAGTCATAACATTTTTACAGTTTATAATATAAAAATAATGTTTGAAGACATAGTCCAATTATAACGACTGATATAACTTGGGACACTTTTGCCAACAACACAATGTCACTGCAGTTTGGCCGTTTTCAATGTGAGAGTTGATGAATGACCAGGAACTCATTTATCTAAAGCAAACAAGTGGTGCTCTTAGCTGTTTTCTGACTGAGTCAGAATTACAAGACAGCATGTCTGAAACAGTTCAAAACTGTAGTGCAAACATACCATATTAGGAAGTAAAAACAGAATACACAAAATGTGAGATATTTTTAGGTGTTACACATGATATGCTGTATCATGTAACTAAAATATTAGACCATTAAATATATATATATTTGAGTCGGAGTCTCACTCTGTTGCCCAGACTGGAGTGCAGTGGCCGCTCCCGGCCACCGCAGCCTCGACCTGCTGGGCTCCGGCGATCCTTCCGCCTCAGCCTTCCAATAGCTGGAACTACAGGCGCGCACTACCACGCCCGGCTAATTTTTTGATTTATTGTAGAGATGAGGTCTTGCTGCCCAGGCGGGTCTCGAACCCGCGGGCTCAGGCAATTCATTCACCTCAGCCTTCCAAAGGCGCGGGATTACAGGCTGAGCCACCGAGTCCGGCTCATAAAACCATATTTTAATGCTATCTTTGAAAACATTGAAGCTTTCATTACACCTTACTAGGTAGGTGCAAAGAATTAGAATTACTTATTTTTGAAAAATGATTCATAATAAGTAGATTATAATAAAAAAGATGGCATTTATGGGTACGGAAATTCTAAGATAGCAGATACACTTTTAAAAAAATTTAAAAATCAAGTACACATTTTCAAAGAGCTCAGTAATGTTTTATGTTAAAATAACAATGTAAAACATTAAATTCAGCCGGGCTCGGTGGCTCAGTTTGTAATCCCAGCGCTTTGGGAGGCTGAGGTGAGTGGATTTCCTGAGCCTGCAGGTTCGAGACTTGCCTGGGCAACTTGGCGAGACCTTATCTCTACAATAAATCAAAAAATCAGCCGGGCGTGGTAGCGCACGACTGTAGTTCCAGCTACTTGGAAGGCTGAGGCAGAAGGATGGCGGAGCCCAGCAGGTCGAGGCTGCGGGGGCCGGAAGCGGCCACTGCACTCCAGTCTGGGTGACAGAGTGAGACTCCAACTCAAAAAAAAAAAAAGACAGTTTCATTGTTAATATTGGCAATTATCACTAATATGCTTAACATGTATTTTTTTTTACTAGTGGTAGTTGAAAGTATAAAGATCATTACATAATAACTCTTGCCTTCAAGAGTTATTTTTTTCTATAAGGAGAGAAAAGTATATACAATATAACCCAAAGCAAAATGTATGGCATGTATGAGATATAAACAAAGGCTCCGAGAAAACCAATGGAAAGTTACTAAACTTTCTTGAAATGGTTATTTATAATCTGAGTTCACCCAAATAACTACACTGTTTTCATGTATCTTGTAATTTGTTGATAGAAGTATTAATAGGAACTTCTAAAGTCATATTCATCTCTCAAAAATTAACAGAAGCAAATGGGCTCCTCCGTTTGCTCACTCTAAGTGGAAAATAACAAGGCACATTCCCCAAGAGATGGTTTGCCTAAGCATGACAGATTAAATAACCTCATTATGAATAACTACTATGGGCCTAAAAACATGTATTAAAATGATATAATGGCTCTTTTAATATACCATATAGCAAGATAGGCGCGCAAAATCTGCAGAAAGAGGGCTGGCTTCAAATCAAATTACTAACTTAGTGACCTTCGGCATTTTTACCTAAAATTGGTGCCTTAGTTTTTTTTTTTTTTTGAGTTGGAGTCTCACTGTCGCCCAGACTGGAGTGCAGTGGCCGCTCCCGGCCACCGCAGCCTCGACCTGCTGGGCTCTGGCGATCCTTCCGCCTCAGCCTTCCCAGTAGCTGGAACTACAGGAGCAATCCATTCACCTCTGCCTCCCAAAGGCGCGGGATCACAGGCTGAGCCACCGAGCCCAGCTGTTGCCTTTAGTTTCTTTACAAAAACGATTAGGGATACTAATTGCATCTATTCCTTAGAATTGTTACAAGAATTAAGTTGCTTACTACATAAAAAGTGTTTAAAAGAGTGCTGCTATTTTCCGAGCATCCTATGCTTTCCATTAATTAATTATTGAGCAACTACTAAATCTTAAAAGCAATTGATTATGCGATACTGTCAATGTATAATGCTCCAGGAAACTGAACAGAAGTGCAGACATTTCTAGGGTAAAAGTAAAATAAAATGTTTTCATGTAATTAGTCTGAATAGTATAACGGTGATAAGATGAAATTCTGAACTGATCCACATTTTAGCCCCCTTCATAATGGTCTCCAACTTCCCTCTATGTGTGCAATTAAGAGAATCAAGGTTCTTTCATCAACATCTGTACATTCACTATTCTTTCTCCTATCATGCTTGTCATTGTTCCTACCTGTCACTTCTATTTAGCATAGGTCATGGCCATGTCAACAACTGTCTATCTCTAGATTCCAGACTGCTTCCCTAAAAAAAGAGACAGATTTCTTCTAGTAAATGCATTATTTTAATGTACTGAAAAATATGGTTTTTCTAAGAATACTAGAGCCAAATATAAACATGGAGAATTGTATCTGACTTTTTCCTTAGGAACAAGTATCATTCACCAACCTTTTTATACAAATCTTCCCACTCAATCTCACAACCATCATTCTATTATCTTTACAAAACATAATGAAGAACAGGGAGCATAATGAATTCTGAGAATGAATAAAGGTGCAGACATAACACTGGGTAAAAAGATGTTGGTCTGCCCATAGCTAGTAGTTGACATACTGATTTAGAAATTATTCGAACAGGGTGACTACCTGCCGTACGTTTATTTACTACCACCATCACAAACCATGCCATGTAATTAATCACACTCTGCACTAGCAGTAAGGGAGTCTGCTCCCCACAACGCAGTGAATAGTTAGTTGACTCTCTCTCACTTGGCGTTTCTGCAACCCTATTGTGATTTTGTTTCCAGAAAGACTTCTGTCCCTGCTGTTTGGGGAAATGTATCTATAATGTCTTGATCCAAGAATTTCATATTCAACAGATGGTATTCTTGGCTATGTATTCATTGTGGCTTCTCTGAGCAGAGCTGAGTGCTTAATATTGCTTGTTCTCTGCCAATCATCTCTTAGTCTACAAGTGAATTTTGATCAAATATGTATTATTCCTTGTGCATTCACTCTGACCCTTTTGGAATTCTGATCTTTATCTAGCATAAACTGTGAAGAAACCAAATATGCTATATTGTATGGTCCTGACTTTAGAGAGATGCCAAGACTATATATTTATATGCACAGATAAATATCACCTACAGAGACAAGAACATGAACATATACATACAAATATTCCCACAGAGACTGATTCTTTCTGAAAGTGGAATTTTCTATATACTATTTTTCTCTGTACACACCATATAATATACATCTGGCTTCAAATTTTGTAAACTAAAACAAAATACTTATTTTGCAGGATAATGTATTTAGGATTAGGCATTTTTTAGCCTGCAAATCCCTGTGTATATAAATAATGTACCTGTGTACATATAATGAGATGAAGTAATGGTGCATACACACACACACACACACACACACACACACACACACACACACACACCATGAAAAAACAGTTTTAAAGATACCTGTGGGAGATCATCATCTGTAAAGTCTTTTGAAACACTATAGGTCAAGAATTAGGCTTTTTGCAGCAATTTCCATTTATTCACTTAAAACAAATTAAAGTAACTATGCTCTGCTTTCTACACAGGTCTGAACATCAAAAAGATAGAGGGAGAAATTGGTAGAAAGAGTGTAGGCTTTGCAAAAAGAGGAACTCACATCTTATTCATTTTTCTCCCTGACCTAACAAGATTCTACAAGGCTCCAATCAAAAGATTTTATTTTTCCAAACAAAGCAAAACCAAGAGTGAACTGTATTAACTGATTCAAAGCCCCCCATTTCCTGATACTTTTCTAGCTGGCAAAATCTAATATTTTTCTCTCTCAATTTTGTTACTTCCTGGCATTTTTAAAAGAGTGTCTTCCTGTTAGGCACTAAATCTGTCATCAACAGATTTGACATGGTCATTTGTAGACAGAAGCCTGAGATTTGGTCAAGAGGAAAATAGTTCTTTTTTTAAATGAAAGAACGGAAGAAAATAACATGATGTGTAGGATATCACAGTATATTTTTGACTTTATAATCAATTTGAGCAGTTGCTAAGACAAGATGCTAGTTTTACACTTGTTAATCAATTGCCATATTAGGAAAGTTGATGAAAACACTCTACACTTGTATTCAATTACAATTTTAACTCTTCTAGAATAAAGCTCAATAGTCATACTTTTACTTAATTTCACATCTTAGTCTATTATTGCAGGGAAATTAAATTCCTGTCCCTATAAATGAACCTATCATGTATTATCCAACCTTTAAATGTTTCCCAGCAATCTGGTCATATGTTTATTATTGGCAATCAAATACAGACTTCCTTTTCGGTTAGTATTTTATATGCCCATTATATAGTCAGCTCAGATTCATTCTAGATAGAGTCACGTCAGAAATTGTAATGGTATTTTTTGACAATTTGCATCAAAGTGTACATCAAATCTTTACATTTAATTCCTAGATAATATATATTTTATGAATATAAAAAATAGGCTAAATAGCAAAAGTATTGATCCAGAACACAGGATAATTAATAAATGGTTACAAATTTTCCACATTTACTGTTACTTAGTTTCCACTTACAGCATTTCAAGAAAAAGTATTTATGAGATTAGGTATTTCCAATTTATTAATTCAGCATTATTGAGTGGGCTGGGGAGGTATGTGGTACAAGCAAAAAGAAAGTGCTATAATAATTCCCTCTAAATTACTTAATACATTAAATGTAGTCAAACTTTGGCACGTCTGACTTCTTCGATGAGGTCAAGGTCTTGAAGATTCTGTCCCACCCTGTTCCTTCATTGAGGAATGAGTATATTGAAGACAGGCTGAAGAACTCTTAGAGACGCTGCATTCTCTTTCCCTAATCCTGCTGGAACATTTTCAACATTGTGGGATGTCTCCTTTGAATGTCAAGATTAAGAACGTAATCCTTTAAAATTTGGCTCAGACAAAAACAAAAGTGAACTTAAGTTTTTCACTTTTTATGAGTATGGTTAAAAAAAAAAAGATGCTCATATCACCTGATCACCTGTAAGTCTCAAGAAGGGATAATTTTGAAAACAAAATCATTCAGGTGTCTGTAATAAAGATACAAAGAGCAGAATTTTTAAAAATCTCTTTCTTAAAATTGGTAATAATCAAGCTATAGTTAATATTTATATTTTGAAAACAATATAAGATTAAGAATAATTTCTCAATACCAATAATATATTCTTATTATGTTTTAGCAAAACCAAATTCTGATAATGTCAAGATTTGTCATGATTTTCTTGCTTTTTAAAGGCTCTTTCTCATTCGTATTTCCAACTGGCCAGAAATCCAAACTTTTGACTCCGTTTAACTGCATCTACAATTTGGTACATATCTGAATTATATTACGTATAGATAGACAAATCTGTGTTTTACCACATTTCACTATATATAACTCAGAATAAAATTCATATTTTACTGTTGGGAAAAAAATAAATGTGATTTGCAATCTCTCATATGCATGTTTAGTACAGTATATGGTTCTCACCTTATGCTAGTCTTAAGGCTGTTACAACCCTAAGACTGAATTTTGACTATATTGATTTCTTAAGACAGGAACTATGTTGTATAATTGAACAATGACTAGAAGTAATGTAGATTCATTTTTAAAACGTAGAAATCTGTAGTCCAGGACTTTCAAAGGCACTTCAGTAAATTTAACCTAATAGCTCTGTCTGTGATTCCCTAGCACTCATAAGTTCCTTTTCAGTTAGAAAGGAGAAGAAAAAAAAAATGTTTTTTAATCTTTTTAAACAAGGTTGTTTTATATTTAAAAGTTTTCTTACATGGCTGGCTCCTCTGACTTTTTTTTTTTTATATATAAATAAGAAGTTGGGGTATGGGAAAGTTGAACCTTGATAACATTCTTGAGATAAGCTCACATAATCTCAGCTATCTTGGCCAAAAATCATATCAGAGAACCTAAAATAATAATGGTGCAATATTGAAAGAGACAGAAATATGAGTCATTTTAGAAGTGTATCATTGGCCTTTTTGGCAAAGTTATAAAAAAAAATTTAAGGGTCAAATTAGAAAAATGTTATATAATGTTTCTAAATCTATCCATTTCCACTTATAACATATAATATAAGAATAATCAAAATCCATATGCAATATATGTTTATTCATAATTAATTGCATGGAAAAACTAAGAAATATAAAATGTCACCAATTTTCTAAATAAATGCCTAATATATTTGCTGCTTTGTTACTTGTCTTAAATTTATGTCATTTCACTTTGAAGGTTAAACATTAGAAAGTATGCTTACTATTGAGGAAACATATTCAAATAGAATTTGAAAGCAGTTTTCTTTGCTCTAAAAAATCTATAGCATAAATGAATGTTTTAATAACAGAAATTCTGTTCAGATTTTTATTCTTTATTCCAAAATACTGCATGTTTTACGTGTAATATTATACATTATAATATTAGCTTGGCATGGTTGCTGAAACTTTTGGCAAGTATACGCTTCATTTTACAGCTTTCTCTGGCTCCACCTCTGCAAATAAACTTTTCTAGAAATGCTTTTTAAATATAGAAATAAATGCAATAAGATAAATGCAATTTTATTTTTTTCTAAAGAATAATCTTATTTCAATGCTCAATAGTTAGTCACTTATTTAATAGTAAGTTCCAGTGGTTTCCAATAAGTCACGATTAAAAATTACAGGTTTTAATAACACCTTATCCATCAATTAATGACTTTTTATGCAAATGTAAAAAAATCACAAACACAATTGTATTGAGTGTGATCATTTTTAGCAAATAAAACAATGCTGATATCATTATCTTATTGATTGCACAATTTTATTTTAAAAAATCAATTGACCAAGGAATGAATATCCCAGTTAAAGACAACTTTCTAAATAAGGTAAGGAATATTTACAGATTTGTAGGAGATAAAAGCAGAATCGGGGGAAATTTTATAAATCAAACACTTTATCAGCATGTGTTTTTTGTTTTGTTTTGTTTTTTGAGTTGGAGTCTCACTCAGTCGCCCGGCCACCGCAGCCTCGACCTGCTGGGTTCCGGCAATTCTTCGCCTCAGCCTTCCAAATAGCTGGAAGTACAGGTGCGTGCTACCACGCCTGGCTAATTTTTTGATTTAGTGTAGAGATGAGGTCTCGCCAAGTTGCCCAGGCGGGTCTCGAACCCGTGGGCTCAGGCAATTCACTCCCTTTGGCCTCCCAAAGTGCGGGATTACAGGCTGAGCCACGGAGCCTGGCAGCATTTTTTTAAGTAGTAGAAGAGCCTTTATCTAGTTAGGGTTACGTGCATCCAACTAATTTTATGAGTTAAGGAAGGTATTATGAAGGATTTAGTAGTAAATTAAACATATTGAAGGACCCTGCTTTTATGCTACCACAGGAAAGGTGGTAACAGGCAGAGGGTTTATAATGTGAAGTGGAAGAGAGGTCATGACACTTTGCATTGAGTGCTTACTCTTATCACTGATATTTTCCTTATACTACATTTTTTTCCTCATTATTTTGCATTCTCTTTAAAATGTTATTTTTCTTCCACTGTGTGCCATATTCTCCTCCATTTCTAGGTTTACTCATTTTGATTTAGCTGCAGCAGAATAGTACCTTATACAAATCATACGAATCCTCTCAAATGTGTTGAGCTAGATTTCTGGTAATGGACATTGGGGCTCTTTCCAAAGCTACAGTTAACACTGTTGACTGCAAGTGTTCACATATAAGAGCTTTTCTGAATTCTTTCTGGAGAAGAATTAATGTCTTGTAGGGTGTGGATATCTTAAACTTTACCAGCTATTGCAAAATTTCTCCCTAAAGTGATTCTACAAACCTCTACTCTCAAAAAACAATATACGAGAATTTCCATTTCTCCACATCTTAACCATTTACTTGGTATTAGCAGTTGTTAGGCTTCTTTGTAATCTAATGGTTGTCAAATAGTATTTAAATGTCGCTCCAATCCACCTTTTCTTGGTTACTAGAAATACTGAGCATCCTTTCATGTGTGTACTAGTCACTTGGATATCTTTTCACATCAACTAATATTCTATTTTTAAACAGTGGTTTATATATTCCAGTACTGCAAGTATTTCTTCCCACTCTGTGGCATTTTTTCACTTAGTTTATGGAATCTTCTATTGCATTGGTGTTTCTAATATCAGTGAAGTCAAATTTATTACACATATGTTTTACAGTTTGCACTTTTAGTGTCTGTTTGAAAAAAGAAAATTCCCCCGCCCCGAGATATTAATGGTTTTCTATGTGATCAAATAAATTTTTTCACATTTTTATCCTTAAATATTATGTCCTTCATATACCTAGATTTTGTCTAGCCTTTGAATAAAGTTTCACTGTACCCACCCCCCCAATTATTCTATGTTCATTTATTGACTACTGTCACTCATTGTTTTTGACTGATTTTAATATAGCTCTAAAAATTAGTTATTTATACATATGTGAATCTATTTTATAACTCCTTATTCTACTCCATTTGTCTATTTTGTCTAACATCATGCTACCTGATTACAGGTTTTAAGAGTCAAACTCTTAACCGCTCCGGCTTTAAAGTTTTGAAATCAGGTATAGAAAGCTCCTCCTATCACTAAATCTGTTCTTAAAATTTATCTTGACAATGTTTGGACTTTTAAAATTTCAAATAAAGTTTTGGATTGGTTTCTTAAATTATTTGAAAATGTATTCAAGATGTTTGATTGCTTTAAATTAAAAAGAGAGAGAGAGAGAGTTGGTTTTTGTACCTTGGGTGTGGCAGATGTTTAAAGCTGACTCTATTGTGGAATCTTTCATAAGTTCTGCATAAACTTACTTGCTGGATTCCTCCTACAACTACCATGCCATGGTTGACACATTATTTCCTTCCAGTTGCTGCAGCTGGCCTTAATCCCTAGTTGTCCAGAGGGGCACAGAATCTTCCTGTCACATCCCATCATTTGACTTTTGTTAGAAGTAAAAACAACTATAGACCAGCTCCTCTCTCTGCAAGGCACACATCTAATCCTTGGAAAAATATTTGTTTCCTATAACTTTACAAACCCTGGGTTGCAAGCTGGTCCTAAATCCATCACTTCATTGTAATTCTTCCTTTGTAAACCTCCCTTCTTTTACTTTCTAGATTTCTGTCCAGGAGTCAGTCAGTGGACCCTGTGCCTTCTAAAATTCAGGGTCATGCATCAAATTCTCCAAGCAGCAACACTGAAGGTCTTCTTTTTAGGCATCTTGTCATATAGAACGTTCTCTCTTTATCAATCCCATTGTAGAGGATGGATGAGATGCACATATGTTATCCACTCTCACTGAAGCAAGCTCTTAAGTCTATGCCGCCTTTCTGTCCTTTTTCATAAACACAAAGTGGGGAGGGATACTAAGAGACAGGAGATCATCCTTTTCAACATTTCCTTTGGAAACTTTCAACTGATTTGTCTACTACTCTTTGGTACCTGATGTCTGTCATCTCTGCAATTCATTCTACATTTTAAATTTAATACCCTTTTGCAAAATGCTTTCATATTTTTATTAGATTTCTGTATGTGTGTATGTGTGTATATATATATACATATCATACCACCAGATTTATGCATGCACGTATACATGTATAGAGATATATGATAGCATTGGCAACAATAACATTTCTTCTTTTTTTTGCCTTTTCACACTGAAGTCCTCATAGGATGTATTGAAGCAGCGATAATGAGCATTTTTGTCTAGTCTCAAATTTTAAAGGAACTCATCCAATGTTTCATCACTAAATATAAGATTTCATGAGGATTAAGAAAATTCAATTTTATTTTAAGTGTGCTAAGATTTTGTTTGACATGAATGAGAGTTGTTTCAGCATCTGGTGATATGATCATTATTTTTTCCTTCTTTAATCTGTTAACATGGTGTATTACATTAATAGATAATCTGTATAATAATGTTGCATGCCAGATCTTCCTTCATGTTTTAGATCTTCATAAAATAATAGCTATAATAATACTAACTGTGCTGAAATGCTGAAAAAGTACAATTTGGCTTTTTCATTTGGCATATGGAGAGTTTGAAAAATAAGAATAAAATGTAGCTTTCTCAGAATTGGTTTGCTTGAATAAACTGTATGGAAACTTTGTAAGTATAAAGATACATATACCAATTTAGATGGGAAAACTTTAACACCAGTGATATATTTTAAATAGTACCATTGCTTTACATTAATGTTTTAATCTATGTTTTAGGAAAGTAGAAAAAAAAGAAGTAGAAAAAAAAAGTTTCTATCTAAGATTTTCTCTTAGGATATTTCTGCATGAAAGAAATGCATTTTTAAATGTGTTTCTTTTTCATGCTCACAGGCCACAAAAGGCAATTAAATAAAGTATAAATTAAAATAACCCCTTTTGATAAAGGATGCTACCACAAAAGGTTAGCATGTTATATCTTGTATGTAGAATTAATTAGCACAATGTAACAAATATTAAGAGAACTGGAAATATAAACTTCTTTATGATCATGCCAGAACTGTTTCCTGAGACATTACTGTGTTAGAACAAGCATAATTCATTCAACCGCAGTCTAAGTGCTTTAAAAACAGCATGGCTTTCTTTCTTTTTATTTTATTGTAAAGATGTGGGTACAAGTCAGGATTAGGAACATAAGCAGTTTAAGTGCAGGTGAAGTTTGGCCCCCAACTGGTCCTCACCTCCCCTGGCATAGGGTCAGGTACCCTTAGTCTTGCTATGTGCCCCTCCCCTTCACATTACGTAAAGACAAAGGAAATAACTGTCATACTAAAATGAAATGCTAAATAATATAGGCATGTCTCTTAACCTCAAGGATACTAATATTTCTATGAGGTCAAAACCCACATCAGGGCATGCAAACTTGGTCTTATACCTACCTGAACTCTGCAGGGCTTGCTGTACTATTTTTATGCCTATCTGAGTTACAGCTGTTGGAACTTCTGGGATATATGGAGGTAAACTGAGGAAACTATCAATAGAGAAAGTGAGATTGTGAAATTGATTCAAAAATAATCAAATGAAGGAAAGAAGGAAGTAAGAAAAGAAGGAAGGGTGAAGTTTTGGATTTAAAAATTCTATTGGCAAACCACATTCCTCATTGAATTTAATGTTGTTATAGATGTCAAACCCCAGGAAATATCATAGAACCCATGTCAAATAGTCAGACACTGACCTTTGCTTGCTGTCGTGACAGAGGTAGCATTCCCTGGGGAGTAACAAAGCTGGATACCTGCCTTGAGTTTCCCAAGCCATAATCCAAACCTTTGGTCCTAAACCCTGGTACATATCTAAATTACTTGCAAATCTTTTACAAAGTATACATATCCCTCCAGGCGTGGTGGCTCACACTTGTAATCCTAGCAGTTTGGGAGGTGAAGGCAAGAGGATTGCCTGAGACCAGGGGTTTGAGACCTGCCTAGGAAACTTGCCAAGAACTCGTCTCTACAATAAAAATTTTTAAAAATAGCTGATCTTGGTGGTGCATGCCCATAGTTCTGGCTACTTGGAAAGCTGAGGTGGAAGGATCATCTGAGCCCTGCAGGTCAAGGTTACAGTGGCCGTGAGCATGCCACTGCACTCCAGCCTGGGCAACAGAGTGGTAAGACTCCAACTCAAAAAAAATAAATGTATACATATCTCAGCCATAGAGAATGAGGTTCTTCATGTACATTATATATAATTTCTTTAATTTGTGAGGAAAGATACTACAGAGGTAAAATTAAGATTCCAGGGTACTAAGAGACACACCCATTGCCCAAGGTCTAAGCTGATCAGGTAGCAGAACCAGCTCTGTGATCTCAGTTATTTTCACGTTTTATTTACTCTTAACCTCTGCTTGTTTCTATCATGGCATATTGCTAATCTATAAACAGTACTATGTCATCCCTATAATTAGTATCATGCCATGCAAGAGGACCACTTTCAGGAAAATGTCAAGGTCGTATTCATGATTATAGAACAGTGAGGAGTACATCAAAATAAGGATCAAGAACAACAGCAAAAAAAAAGAGGTTTTTTTTGAAGGCAACACATTGTTACAAAGGGATGCATATAACAAATACAGTCCCATCTCTTTTTCCACATCTGTCTCTGTTTGGAAAAAAGGGTGAGGTCTAGACAGTCATGTAATTTCTTTTTTGCAGGCTCCCTTTCAAGTCATTTTCAGCAGAGCCTTAATAAGCACTCTGCAGATGAGAAGGACGTGGTTGATTATATGCTATGGTAGGAGGAGAAGAAGAAAGGACACTCACATTTCTTCCTAATTCCTATTAATTTTACTGGTACAAATGATGAGCACTGTATCAGTGGGCATGAATCTCATATACAGGATGGCAGAGCTAGGTCCCTCAAATAAATCAAACTTTTAACCAAACAAACTCGTATTTTGCATAGCATAGAAAGAACTAAGATTTACACATTTTCTTCCCAGCCACATCGAAATATAGTTTGTATTTGTTGTCATTAACATCATTGTCTAAATATATGATAATGTTGTATCTTCAGTCAACTAAATACCTACTGTCCTTGGTCTTTAGAAAACAAATCATGAGCTAAGTGGACAAGCTATTTTTTCTCATATTTTGTAACATAGCTTGTATGTGTTGTGGGGAAGGGAAACAGAAGAAGACTGAGACAAAATATGCAAGAAAGAATACAAATAACTGGTTTTTGGGGTTGGAGAGCACAGTTAATTTAGGACAGATAGTCAGAGTGGTGACATTTGGGCTAGGATGTGAAAGATCACAACCATATGTAGCACATATGGGGAAGAAGCACATGAGTAGTCGGGAGAGCAAGTGCAAAGGGCCTGGGGTGTTGAGCTTGGTGTGTTTGAGGAATAGTTAGAAAGACAGTTTGGCTACACTGTAGAGAGTCTAGGAGAGACTGTTAGGAGGAAAGGTCAGAAGTATGCACTGTTCAGATACTTGAAATATTTATAAGGCACAGCAAGGAATTTAGGCTTCATTCACAGAGTGATGGATTAGAAGATTATAAACAAAGTATTCAATGTATATCTTGAAAAGGATTATGATTTACATAAATTTACCTAAAACAGATTATGCATTTTGTTCTATAAAATTGCATATGCACACAGTGAGACAATCTCTCCATGCAATGATTATATATCACTGATTAGTGTTTAGTCTTGATTTGAGGTGAGTCTGAGGTCAGAGACACTACTGCTATATATAGCATATGGGCTTCTTTTTGGATTAACATGTTCAGTGGCCTTCTGTAGAAATAACTATAGCCAAATGTTTTTCATTCAGCCATTGAGCTGCACATGACTCTCAATAAGTTATCATCTCTTCAACTGTTCTTCTGCTGTCCTTGAAATTAAGAGGTCTATATTAATTACACTGAGCAAATAATGATGTGCATTTGGGCTAATAGTATACCAAATGGATTCTTCGGTTCTTTTTAGTGATTTGACTATTTTGAGCTTTATGTGGTCCAGGGGATCAGTATAATTTAGAAGGTATTAGATATTGATGGGTTGACTATGCTACAACTTATTTTGTTTGTCTGTGTATGCTATGGATCAGTGCCAAATGAAGGGTGCTAAGGATCAAATAAGATATTTTTCACTTCTCTGAAGCTTTCAAAGACTGTAGTGATATGGAATAAGGCCTAATCTCCTAAACACAGCATTCAAGGCTTTCAACCCTGAAAAATTACACCCCTCTGTACCTGTTTGCATTTACAAATATTTACTTCGCTTGCTTTGATTTATCTCACATTTTTTATCTACTTTGATATTTACATACCCTTCGTCTCAACTACATATAAGCTTCTCTGTTAATTTTTTCCTGATTATTCCAAGTAGATTTAGTTGGGACGTGTGTTTTACTCTCAACACATTCTGTTAATAATTTATTGCATTATCTTATAATAATTTGTTTTTTACTATCATAATCTACAAAAAAGAATAATCTCCCCTAGACAGATGTTATTTTTTACTCATTTTCTTTCTGAATTTATTGCTAGTGTTATACTCATCCATTTAGTTCATTGACTTTGTACAGCCCATCACAGGAACCTAATGAACTCAATGAATGAGTGAATGAATTCCATCTTTGTATTTGATGCATCTTCCTAGTGTGATATATCTAATGTGATTGAGGTTAAATGACTCTGTGAAATGGCCTTGGATTTCTGGCTTTCATGTCTTCACAAATGCTGCTCCACAGTCTTGTCTTTCCACCAACGTCTACCTGTTAAATTTGACACATCTTTCAGTATCTAAAATTGTCACTCTCCATGAAGTTTTATTGGCTCCTAGTCCAAGAGCTTGCCTCCTTTCTTTGAATTTCTTTGCACATTCAGTGTCTCCTTTCTACATTGTGTCTGCTTATATTAAAGCATAATTATTTGTGCATGAGTTTTTATGCCTCTATGCAATTACAAGCTCTTGAAACAAGATCATAAATAATTTTCTATGTACCACTCTCCTATAGATACACACACATGTGTACATCTCAGGATGTTGCAACTGAAATGTGCAATAGAAAGACTAATTTAATTATAAATTTTCTCTTATTCACATTTAAAAATAGATTTAATGTTTTATTTCTACCAAAGATGACAAAACCCAGAGAAGTCCATCATGGAACTGGACATTTATATTTGTTCAAAGGATATTCTTAGGATTTTGTATCAGTGTTTTTAAATTTTTATCTAGAGGTGTGCTAATGTGTATTCATATGAGTGTTTTAGGTGATCCCAATACTATCTTCCAAAGAAAATTATCTTTGTTACGTTTCTAAACTTAGAAAAACAAAACAGTAAAAATGAGTCACAGCTCTGACATTGGTTTAGTACTAAAAGTAGTTATTTATACAAGCTAATATAAAAGTAATAACAACTAAACAGAGTTCTCATTCTCTTCAGAATACAGAGAAAAGTAAATATCCTATTATTGGTATCTGCTATTAATTATAGAATCTCCTTAACACTGCAGGAACAGATCTTTCGAAGTGATGTATTCTCATGTCTTTCTTTTCTTTTCTTTTTTTTTATTCTTTTAAGAATGAAGGGAATGAATCTAAATGAAATGTGAGTGACCTATGCCAGGGAGGATGATGAGCATACATTCTAACAAAATCAGAGCAACTATTCTGCAGATGAACTAAGGTGGGTGGGATAAATGCAATGAATTGAGCTCTCTCTGCTGATTTACCCCATTATTTTTCACTAATGCATTGATTTGTCAAACATCAAATGCAAAGAGAATAGAAATGAAATTTACCTGCATTAAAGTCTTCAACTCATTTCTGTAATTCCAAAGATAGGGTGCTCTCGCCAATAATATGCTCATTATTTGGTTTATAAAAGACTACCCCCTTTAAAAAATAAAAAAACCCCACATTTTCCACCAAAATTTATTTTTTCTTATTGAAACGCTGATTTTCTTTCATATGGATAAAAAATTAAACTTATTCATAAATAAAAAGGCACACATATACACCATAAGCTTGAGAAAATGACTTGAAAAAGCCATATAGGTACACAGAGATGAAGGCTTTTTGGATTTGGGGAGTAAAACAGTCTCACAGTGAATTAATACGGTGCATTCTCTCTATATATATTTCCTCCACCAGAGACTTTTTTAAAAAGAATCTATTAAAGACTATTCTACCTGTGAATGAGCTTTGAATTACCTTTGCTTCTGTCAAAGACCATTTATCAACTTGACAATGTGAGTCTCTAAAAGCAAATAAGGGCAAAAAGAGGCCCTGCACTCTTGCCGTGGCAGAATTAAGTTTTTTTTCCACCAGGGAAAGGCATCCTAGAGATAGTTGTTGTATTTTACACAAACTCAGCTAAATATGGCATAATATCTTTTTTTTTTTGAAGGTCCTATATAAATTGTGCTTGATATACTTCTGAATGCTACTATTTGTCAGCATTGCATTAAAAAATACACATATTTGTTCATCTTCATGAATCTAATTACTAAATTTTAAAATAAAAGGTCCATGAAACATAAAAACCTTTATTTTCTACAAGGCAATATCTTACTAGGCATTCTTATGATAATCTTATGTATGTTCTTATAGTCTTTACAATATAAAAATCTAAAGATATAAAGCAATTTGATATTTGGGGAAAATAATTTTTATAAGTTATGGTGATTTTAAAAAATCTGATTAGGTCTAAGCAAGCCTAAGTTTAATACAGTGGTGATTGTGTTAATACAACCTATATATTTATCGAATCGTTTGCTTGAGCAAATGCCTACATATAAACATTCAACATCTAGACACAAATGTCTGTGTTTTATTAGCCAATGTCCTTGAAAACATATCTATGTAACTTGAGCAACTCCTTTTTACTAATGGAGTGGAACATTCTAGAGGGAATTCTATTAAACAAAAAGTCAGTCTTATTATTGGATCTTGCTGGATCAATGATGCTAAAAACATTACCCAGCCAGTATGAAAAGTATTCATTGTCAGATATCTGTCTAAATATAGCCATTTTGTTTCAATGAAATAACTCAAAAATTACACTGTTGAATGAACATGTGCGTTGATCAATCGATAAATCCTACTACAGGTAAAGTGAATATTTGAGAATACCTAGGGTGGAAACTGATGATAGATAAAAATAATTCATTCTCACACACATGCATATTTCACACATTTTCTAGAATTTACTTTGTATCAATTCAGCCTGCAATGGAAAGGAAAATTTACTTTAGGCTTGGAATACTTTTACTTTTTTTAAATTAAGTGTGACCGGATCAGTCATTTAGAGGTGAATACAAGATTAGTTTCCTTGTTACTTAATCTAACGATCTCAATAATATAATAAAAGTGTTTGTGTTGTGAAAGATTATTGCACGATATTTTAATTTTTAAGAGGGTCAAACTTCAGAAATTCAACTTAGAGACGATCTATTAAAGAACTGCCAAATAAAAATGAATTAAAGTAAGAAAAGTTGAGATTAATTTATATATAAATATATATTAGAAAATCTCAGAAAATGTAGCTAATATTATCTTGTGGACAAATGTTTTAGAATATAAAAAAAATTTCCTCATCTTTCATTTATAGTCTACAATTTTTAAGGAAACTTTGCCAAGTCACCCTCAAACTTTTATTATCATTTACTCCTTAATCATTATGCAAAAGCTAAAGATTTCTACAAAGAAATTCTAGTCATTAAGGCATTGCTTTGAAGGAAATATACTGCAACATTATTTTTTGCTTTCCTTAAGCATTTTTCACAATGTGTAACATGACACGTATTTCTTCTTTTAAGGCTTTTCTCTGTCAATTTCTTGATTAAAAAAGATGCCATGACACATTTTCTCTGCTATTATCTATTTTCTATTCAATTAATAGGATCAAGGAAAGAAAGAAGATCAGAATATTGAGAATTATCGTTTCAAAAGAAGAAAAAACATTAAGGTTCTATTTGCCTATAAGATAATACTAGCAATATGCTTGGGATGTCTTGTCTCCATAGTGCCTCCCTCTCTATAATTGTGTGTGGACTGCATTAAACTGTAAACTTGATAGAAGAAACTAACTATATATATTAAAACTGTTATTTACAATTTTAATTGTAATTTACAATTTTAATTGTTATTTACAATTTTAATTGTAATTTCTCAGTGTTATTTACACTGAGAAAATCCTAAATTTCCTGAGAAGGTATTTTCACAAAGGAACTTGAAACATGAGACACCAGAGAGACTAGCTTATTTCAGTAAAACGAATGAATTAGAAGAGGTTTTTGAACCCTGGATTGTTCAAATAAAGCAAGTCCTTCCATGGATTAGTGTTTCTGAAAGTCAGAAGGGACTCTTCTGCAAAATTGGCATAGAGCTGTTTTATGGTTGCAGCAAAACCCTCTTAAAAAATCCTTGTTCATCCCTAAAAATATAGGCAGGAAATTATAAAGTGTTTTATATGTATTTATATTGTCTATCATTTAGCATTTAGTTGAAATATGCCAGCTATTTCAGTATGCAGACACTCACTTATATACACACACATTTTAAGAAAAGGTGCACATACTTAACAAAGAGGTCATCTTTACTATCACTCCCAGCATTTCTAGGACAAAGTAAAAAAAGTACCTAGAACCATATTTTAAAACAAATGTTATTCTCTGAATTATAGGCCTTAAGTCTGTTCTGGAAATAGTCTCATGGCCAGTGTAATTATGGCTTATATGAGTCACACAGCCTGCTCTAAGCACTGTTCATCCTATTTATACTCTAACGCTGGAACAAATATTCAGAAGCCAAAGCAAACAATGGCAAGGAACAATGCCAGGTAGAGTTCAATGGACAAAGCCTCCTTTCTTATAACTCAAACTCAACTTAAGGATCCCAGCAGACAGTTTAGGGAGACCTCCTGCTTTCCTGGAAGTCCTCAATAGTTATGAGGGGACATGCAGGTAGGTCACAGCTTCATTTGAGGTATGACCTTGCTGGGTTATTACAGAGAATTGGATCCTACTGAAAAATTTGGCCATAGCAATTTACTCTACAGAAGAATAATGCAGTTCATGAGAGAAGTGTCAGATTATTGAATTCTTTGTGCTGAAATGTGCTTTGTACAGGGTGTATATATTGGAACCTACAAGCCGAATACAGTTCCTGTACATTCTGTCTGCCTTCAGTTTACAAGTCATCTTGCTCTGTGGGAATTTTTGTAGAGCAACAATGTGTTAGTTGAATGTTTTATAATTGTTTTACACTTTTTCTCTTTTTTTATTAAAGACTTTTTAAGAGCAGTTTTAGGTTCACCATGAATGAAAATTGAGAGGAAAGTACAAAGATGTCCCGTATGCTCTGTCATGACATATTTTCTCTGCTATTATCTATTTTCTATTCAATTAATAGGATCAAGGAAAGAAAGAAGTTCAGAATACTGAGAATTATTGTTTCAAAAGAAGAAAAAACATTAAGGTTCTATTTGCCTATAAGATAATACTAGCAATATGCTTGGGATGTCTTGTCTCTATAGTGCCTCCCTCTCTATAATTGTGTGTGGACTGCATTAAACTGTAAACTTGATAGAAGAAACTAACTATATATATTAAAACTGTTATTGACAATTAAGTACTTAAGGAATAGATAGAAATCACTGAAAAGTATCTTTCAGTATGAGTGACATTGTGAAGCTTAAAATGCTTTCACAATGAGAGATATTGTTCTGTTCTCATTGTTTCATGGTATGCATTATTTATCTCTAGTAGCTTAATATCTCTTGAAGTTGACAATCGCCTATTATACCTTAGAATTATCTTATCAAGATTTCTCACAGCTCTTAAAAGGAAAAAGCTTGTTTGTTCTGTTGAATCTTTTAGAAAATGGGCTATATGCTCCTAAATAAGCCAACTAAGCTCATGATATCATGAAGTACAGAAAACATTATTTTGCTCCTTACTCATTTCACATATTTATATTTTCTACTAGTCCCTTAATATTTCATTTTATGACCTGGCTGTTATTTCTCTTGCTCTCCTCTGTCCATCCAGCTAATACTTACTGACATTATGTTAAGTACTATAGTCCATACCACAGCCATGGACAGTATCCTCATTTTTTAGAGAAACTGAGTCTCAAATTTGAAAGTTTTGCCTTACAAGGCAAATAAACAGCAGAGCCCAGGCTAAAGTACTGGTCTTTCTCATTCCAATTAGGCATATGAAATAACAGCGATGAAATTTCTCTGATACAGACATTGAGTCACATCTGATTTGAACTGAAATATAAATATTAGACATCCCTGTAACAGTGGTTCCTAAATCTTGTTGTGGATTCAAATCACTAAGGAGTTAGTAAAAAACACAAATTGTTGGGCACCGACCCTAAATTCAGAGTCCTCCAAACTAGTGTGGACTTAAGGTTATTTATAGTTCTAACGTGCTTCCCAGCTGAATCTGATTCATAGTAGATTTGGCAAACATAAGTCTCCTCCAAGTCTCTCATTTTATGATTGAGACAACTGAAATTTGTATTTATAACCATGATAGGAATAAAGTCTAGGACTTCAACTCATCATGTCAGTCCTTTTTCTAGTTTTATCATGCTAGTCATGCTGGCAACTAGTTCTAGTGTATATCAACTATCCCTCGTGATTACCTAATTATTATTTTACTTATTTTGTATTGCCTTCAGATATCCTCCCTTAGAAAATTATAAATAAATTAATAAATTCATGGGAGAGAGTTGCTTAAAGACGTTCATGAGCCATTGTGCTTTGTTTACTGTTTTGGGGGAGGGATTACAGGGGATAGAGGGAGGAACTGAACTTTTATAAGACAAAATTTAATATCACAGATGGTACTATTCACATGTGAAAGCAGATTTGGATTGTTAAGTATTGTGTCAATGGTCTGACCAGAACATATTAAGCCCCACTTAAAGTCAAATTTCATGTCCAAGCACCTTGAATGAGCAACACCATAGTGAACTTCCAAAGGAGGAAGTACAAGGAATAGGTTAGCAGAGCCCATTAGAAGGTGTCTGGACTCTGTTACAGTTTGAAAATGTGGTTTTGGCGAGTAAGAATGGCTAGTAATAACACTTAAACTAATTTCTCACTTGAATTCTCACTTTGCTTATAATTTTACAATAAACAGAGAAAATTAAAAGACTGAATTTTCTGAATGCATCTTAGTGTCTGGGCAGAAAAAAACCAGCTGTAAGTCTACTTTTTTTTTTTTTTTTTTGAAGAGGTGGCTTGTGAGTACGTTCATCCTTATGTAATATATCATTAATATTACATTATAGGACTCATCATATTAGAAGATATTCAAGTCAGATTAGCTCTAAGCCCTTCATTTAACATGGAAGACTCAGAGCCTCCTTTCCTCCTAATTATTTGCATTTATTATCTCTTAAACCAGACAATGAATTTTAGGGGAAAAAATAACCTTGTCTTACATTGCATCATCAGTGCCACAGAACCTCAAGTGGATCCTTAGCAGAGCTAGATGTCTAGTGACAACTTGATGAATGAACGATCAGGCTGATGTGGAACAGGATGGTGGTCACTGGCTAGTGTGATCTTTTTGAGCACAGAAGGGTCACTCACGTATGAGATAAGGGCTTTCAAGGAACATGTAAGGAAAAAATGTGACCCTACTAACTAAATCTAAGATTTAACTAACCATTATCATATATCTCCCAGTTCAACTCCATTTTCAGTGGAACACAGTTTTTAGCAATGAAATTGTATTTCTCAATTAAAAGTATCCTAACATAAAGTGATTTTGTTTTTCTGGCTCCAAGAGATTCGAGTCACAGGAAATTTCTGTTGATATTATGATGCTGTCGATTATACTTCAACAGCACACTCTAATGCTGTAAGAGTTAAAAAGCTGAAAAAACAAAAGTACAGAAGATAGGGTGAAATGTTTCCAGTTTCATTGACAGACCCTTACAAATTACTACTTAGTACACACTGGTTGATTTAATAATCATTTGTTAACTGTCTGTTATGTGCATGGTTTTGTCTTTATCGCCACTTACTTTATAAAGTTCTAACCAAGAGATTGCATGTTGCATTTCTACTTCCATTGTTGCTACATGCTTTGCAATTGGAGAAGTATTAATTTTACCCTGAATGTGATCTCTTAGCAACAGGTAAGTGAGGGAAAAGAAAGTTGAAAATTGCAACCCTGACTCCAAACTACAAAGTGAAGACAATTTTCAGTAAAGTCCATTTAATTTAAAATCTCTTTTCTGCCTCTCAGACAGCCTTACCACTAAGCACTGCTATTAAAGTGCTGCTCATTCCACCTCACCGAAGAATTGCTCTCCTGGATGCTGCGATGACTCAGAGCTAAGTACACTAGACTGAAGCTGCCACACGGATCTTATATTTATTGCCAATATGCAGGTGAAAGGATGAGAATAAGTCAAATTTCTGGTGTTCTTGCACTGCCAGAAAAAAATAATAACATACCAGATTTACACAGCATCCCTCAGAGAGGTATCTTGGTTCCTCATGAAAACATCGTCGGGGTGATCAAATACATCACCACGTATCTGGCAAGCAAAAACCTAAATTAAAATTCTTAACTGCCATATTGAAAATCAAAGTATGATAACTTTAATTGAAATTAATTTTAATTAGTGACAATGTCAGTTGTTCTTAGTAAATTGGATGAAAGCTATGAAATAATATGCAAACTAAAGTTCCAATTTTGCAAAAGTATATGTGTGTGTTACGGATTGAATCATTTGCCTAAAAAGATATGAAGAAGTTCTAACCCCAAGTACTGCAGAATGTGGTTTTACTTGGAATTCGGCTTGTTGGAAATAAAATTGGTTAAATTAAGATGGAGTCCAACTGAAGGAGGGTGGGACCTTAATCAAATATGACTAGTGAGTGTCCTTATAAGAAGACAAAAACTCAAGGTGAAAACCACTTGATGATGGCAGAGACACAGGCTGAAGAAATGCAGCATCAAATCAGGAAACAACAAGAAGTGCTGCCACCCCCAGAAGCTTGGAGAAGGCAAGGAAGGACTCTACTTAGAGACCTTGCCAACATCACGGCCTTGCCAACATCTTGATTTTAACTTCTTGCCTCCAGAACTGACTGTGAAACAGTACAGTTCTGTGGTTTTCAGTCACCAAGTTTGTGGTACTTTATTATTCAAACCTTAGAAAAGTAATACCTTGTACTAGTACATACATACACCAAGACAGACTCTTCCCCACAACCTCCCTAGAACCTTCTCCAAGAATATATATACTGCACATTGGCAATGCATGGACATGAACCAGCATTTTAGATGTCACTGTCTCTGGGTGATAGGAGTACAAGTGACTTTTTAAATCCTTTCCTGTTGTTTCCACATTTTCTGTATTAAATGTAAAATGCCGTTGTAATAAAATAACAGAAAACAATACATTATCACAGAGGGGATGTTCTCCAGTAAGGCATAATGAGTAGAAACAAATTTTATGTCTATCAACTTCTTCTATTGATAACCTAAATGTTTATAACTAATATTATATTTTTTCATTTTGAAAGTGGTACTGACTCTTTTTGTGTGGCCCAAAATATATGGTTGGTAGTTTTCTTTCCTTTTCATTTTTAGTATAGTGTAATGGTCATGTAAAAAAAAAACAAACACTTCTTTACCTTTTAATACATTTTTATGCAACTCAGTGCCAGTATAATATCAGACTTTAAGGTACTATATATTTTCAGATAGATGTGGAAGTAACTCTTCTCTCCAGTTACTACCAGTTATTTACTCTGAGCAAGTTTCTAAGCCTCTCTTAGTTTTAGTTGCTTGATCTACAAAATGGGGAAATTTATAAAAATCTGTCTTCTTTGAGATGCTGTAATACATAGAAGAGATAACATGGAAAGTGCTTGGCCCAATATCTAACACTCACCTGCCCATTCAGTATTAGAGATCATTATACTCTACAGAGTGAGACAGCAATTTAAATAATGAATATATTAATTTGAATATCCATTCCCGTCTGATAAAGGAGATAAGAGCATTATTTAAAATCAATTATCCCTTGCTTTGAATGTCAGTATTGCCACTTAATAAGTGCAATCACTTTTACAAGTTACATAACCTGGGAATCAGTTTTCTCAAACATGAAATGAAAAAAAATAATACATTTCTGATTTGGATTGTTTTGGAATGATAATAATAATAATGATAATAGCTACCGGTATTTACTAAGTACTTATAAGGTATCAGATCAGGTCTTTGATTAAGCACTACATTCATGGTAGTATGTTCCATTAAGGCAAATTTTTTGTAAGTTATTTTGAGGATTCAGTCCTGAATAATTAAATATATAAGAACCATACAAATCCCATTAAAAATTAGTTGGCGTTAGAAACAAGATGCATTATGTATTTACATGTATTACAGTTATACTACCTTCTGAATATCTGAATAGGCTTTTTGAAGAGATTATATATGTATATATATTTTTTCCATACCATATAGTAATTCACATCATACACAATTTTGTTAAATGCTTTATGTAAACAAATGCACATATGTATGAATATAGTAATATATGTATCTGGAAGTAACTGAATTTTCAGTTATGCTTGAGACTTGTGGCCTTAACAAGATTTTTCTTTTATAACTTCATTTTAAACTTCCTTCTCTCAAAATCTTCTCAGACAGCCAATAAGGACTAATGTACCAAATACATTATATTGAACACATAATCACACACATACAGTCTCTCTTTCTATAGATATACTACAGGCAGTATATTAGATACATTGTCTGTAGCCTCAAAATTTATGCTTAAACGGCGACATCAATAACAAACTTGGTGGTTCCATCAGCATCTTCAAAACTATGTAAACATGAAGTATTTTATTTTGCTTAAAACCTCTGAAGTTACACTTCATACCAATCAAAAGCATACATGAAAAATCAGGTTTCATGGGACACACACAGAAACACAAAATTACATTTTGTATAGCCCTGTGGCATTTTGACAAAATGACCCTGAAAAGAATATATGAAGAAAGAGTATGAGGCGAGGATCATGAATGCAGAAGGAAATTGTTTTTATTGATTTTCATTGGTAGTACAGTTCATAACACGAAGACTAAATTTATAAAATCAGTTGTTGATTTGGCACTGAGAGGCAGGCACCTCTATAACTCAGAAGATTTGACTCTTATATCCTTCTGCTTATTAATTTCTGAGTTTTGGGCCTGTTTCTGATGTCCCAATGATAAGAACTAGGACAAAATATAGGAAATTAATTATTTTAAGTGAAAAAGAAAATTACTATTTTTAGAAGCATCCTGCACTAAAATCTTAGCATCTGTGTTGGTTCTTTTATGTATTATTTGATTTCTTTTCTGCACAATGCTACCCAGTTCCAACAATAAAAATTTGACTTGGGAACACAGACATAGAATGCAATACCCTTGATGCATTCCGATTTATGCAATTGTTCTAGGATACACCTCAGAAATTTTTTTAAATGTTAAAAATTATACCATTTTAATAGATGGTTATCATACTGTCAATGGCTTTTGGTTTACTGATAACTTTACAGAATCCAAACTTTAGATATCATCTTTAATATAACAAATAAAAGCAACACAAAAACTACACGAGATTCTGAAAGGATTCCTGGATGTTAAACAGTTGCAGAATCCACTGTTATTCTCCCTTTTGTATGGTTCTATTTCCATTTGCATTCTGACACATTATTAAATGCAATCATAAAGTAGAGTGTTTCCTGGATCAGAAGAGAAGCAGAGAGAAATTATGTTACTCAGAATATCCTCAATTCAATAAGCAAAGTCTCTGTGTATATGGACAACCAATTTAATCATGTTGACTCAATTGGTCAATCAATTTTGATTTAAAGCAAAGGTCAGTTCAGTCAAACTAGCAATCAGTTCAAAGAAAATCAGTAAAAATTTCACTTCCATTCTGTTTGCTTTGAATATTACAGGTGATGCAATTATTTCAGAAAAGAAGAAAATAAAATAGCAATTCTGTACACTGAGTTTAAAGTTACTGAGTTTTAAGTCTGTTTTGTTAAAGTATTCTTTTTACTCTTTCTTGCCTCAGGGTACTTTTTTTTAGTGCAAAAAACAGAAATTAATTTAAGTGCATGGACACTTTTTTTTATTCTCTGACAAAGTCCAGATAAATTTTATAGTAAAGAAAAATAAGTACGATTTTATATTTTCTGATAGTTATAGTCTTAGGGGCAAAACAATGTAAAACTTTTATGAGAAAAAAAGATTAACTCTCTAGGAAAAATGTAAAATTATAATCTTTGGATTTTGCATCATCATATCATTATCAAAACACCATATGCATGATACAACTTAAAAATAAAACAAACAAAAAAGACTTCATGGGAGACAAATGTAATTCAATAATTATTATTAGGTAAATTCTGCTGAAAAATTTTAAGATGATACTACGAGTATTCAATCCAGGGAACACCACAAATAATACAAAACACTGACATGGCAAGTAGAACACTGCAACTCTAACTTAAAGTTTTCTTGTAAACTATGCATGTTCTAGAATTTCATATCCCATAGAAACTTTCTTGACAGTAAATTGTCAGTAAACAGAGAATAGGCATAAGATTTCAAAGAGAAGTTTGTATTGCGAAATTATTAAAACCTGGGCTCACTGGGGTCTGGAGAGAAACCAATAGCTCTTCTTTGTAACTGGCATAAACTTGAGCATTGTTTAACTGCCCAAGTCTTGTTGTCTTGAAAATAATGAAAACTATCGTAGCATTTGTAGTGAAATTTAACCAAAATAATGTGTGTCATGTAGTCACTACAGAAAATGTTGAAAAACTGGCATTCAGTAAATGATAGTAATTATATTATTGATGAATTATGTAAGTTAACTAAATCAACAATCACATTTACCATGGTTGAGGGTTCTGTGCTTCAAAGAAGAGCATATAATTAAAATTATATCAGATTAAAACAAGAAATGATGCATTAACCTTCACATATATTGAAACTGAATATTTGTAGACTTTGGAGATAAAAACTTTAAGTTTGTAAAACTTAAGGCATATGGACAGTATTAAAAATATACACAGAAGTAGACTAAGTTGACGGCAAAGACTTGGTGAATTAATCTTTGGCAGATGTCCAATAACAAATCATGAAAACTGTCCCCTCAAGGGACTTTAATTAAATATTTTGGCCACCAAAGGCCATCCAAACAATATGGCAATACACAAGACAAAAGCATTTAACAACCTAACTGGGTACTGGCAGCTCTTTGCAAATGTAAAGAAATAAGGGGTTTTTGAAAATTAATACTAGCAAAAGTATAATCAATTGACCCCAAATAAATAAATTGTTGGTGGGTGGGCTCCCAGTCATTTAAATGCTAAGGGAAGTAATTTATTATAATAGAAAACTTTTCACAAAAGTCTGTAGTAAATATGAGCACAGGGAAAGTGAGCTTTTGTTCTGACAAAGGTGATTTTTCCTTTATAAGATTTAGCCAAACTTGTATAAATGTGTGTGCATAGATAAAGACTCTTCTTAACGAAAATCAGCACAATCTCCACATTTTATTTTGGTCTGGTATGTCTGACCAAGGAAATGTGCTGCTTATTACCACAGAGAGGTAGGCATCAGACTGATTCTAGCTCTCATTATGCCCCACTAATTGTGAAATTTTGTGAGTCATTTTGCCTGGATGTTGCTCAATCTCTTCAAAGGAAGCTAGAGTTGCCTTCAGTCTAATATTTTATACAGGAAAGAAAATCAATCTTTGCATAGTAAATATGTATTTTGACTCTATCTATATAAGTTCATGGAGATAAGATAAGATACAATTAATAAGAAAATAATTTTTTGATTTTAATTTTTTAAAATTAAAATCAACATTATCAGAAACAGATTTGAATTCAGAGCTATTGGACTCAACTCTTCTACACTAAATAAAAATTATTGTTTACTCCAGAATATTGTATTAATATTGTACATCTATCTAAGTGATGTCAAAAATTATATTATCTTACCATATGTTCAAATTGTTTAACTTGTATCATTTTGGGGTAAATAAAACAACACTGAAATGATATGGAGCTTACTTATTAAAAGAAAATATTCACATAAATTATGGATATTATGAATAAATATGACTAAGTAATCTCAATTGATACAATTCTAGTGTCAGTTTCAATTAGAGTCAAATAGGACTGAATGACTATATTCAAAATATTTTTTTAAAATAATAACTATACAATTGCTGTCAGAAATGTTATTAGGAGGAACAGAGTTTGAATTTGTATTATTTTAAGAACACGTTGTTTAAGAAGCAATGCAAGGCATATAGATGCTACCTCTTATAAACATTCATAAAACATTTATCCTCAGAATAAAGTTTTGCTTCAAAATTGGTTGTCATTTCAAGTTAATTCAAATATAAATAACTATACACTTCAAAAACCAATGAAAGTCAGCAAATATAAAAATGATCTTAAGAAATAATGATATGAAGTCAAGACAAATATCACAATTTTCAAGAGTAAATTCTAAGGGAGAAATTTGAAATGATTCCTAAGCATCAGATTTCTCTGTACAAGGGAAAAGGTTTCATAAGTTTTTTTTAACTCTTGTGCGAGGGCCTATTTTTTTATTCAATAAAAATGGAACAACAGGTTTTAGATCTACAGTCAGTTACATGTGTCGGTAAGTGTCAGTCTGTAAACAGCTTCACAATTTTGTGCATCACTGCCTTTGTTGATTCTTCTTCTTGGCTCTACTCATTCTATTATTCCCCCTCTGAATGACTGTATCTAGAATCCACTACTCAAAGACTTCATCATTATCTGAAGCACATTTGTCTGTATGAAAGAGTATTTATTAGGCTTGCCACTAAATTGCCAACACAGTTGGTATGAAAAGCTGCCAGGCAATTAACTTTTATTCTATAATTTCCAAAAATATTACCTACAATGCAAAAAGATCTTTTACCTCCTTAATTAAATTGGTGGTCAAATTATATTTATTGTCCTCAGAAAGCTCATTAAAATAAAGTAATAAAAATTTAGAAAATCCTCTTTGTAACTAAATGTAATACATATCATTTAATTCTGAGGTAAATGCAGTCTGTCAACCTAAGTGAATACTATTTGTTAGACTTACACATTTTTGGTTAACTTTTGCTTTGATAGACTGGCATATGTCAGTGAATTCTTAACAAATAAATTAATATGTCTTACACAACCATCAACATTATTTAAAATGATTTCACAGAACCTCACCATTTAGAATCACAGCTAAACAAAATAGATTCAAGCAAAAAGCACAGCAAAAACTCTTTAGGTAATAATGGGTGTAACATAATTCCTTAGCACAGATATGTCTAGCTTGGAATTAACTGATGGAAGCAGTTAATTGGTGTTTTTGGCTTCTGTATGTTTTGTTTGTTTTTTGACTTTTTTGGCTGTGTTATAGAAGCCAAAATTTTCTCTGGTGCTCCAAAATAAAACTATTTCAGAGCTGCAAATTCTTGTTTCATAGAAGATTCTTGTTCTGAATCATATAGCTTTTTAGTTGTCAAAGGCTGCTTCAAGTTAATTGGATATTTAAATTCTAAGAATCTTCTGTGAGCACCCACTAGAAGATTTGTGTCTTCTTGAACTTCTAATTGTGCTATCTACGATTCTGAAGGCATTCAGAAAATTCACATTTTTCAGGTATATGTTTTATCTCCCCTTTAAAAATTACCTTGTCAGAATATTTCACCAGTTTAGCATTCTGATTTTGCTACATGTATACAACAAGTGATAAACAAGCTTTTCCTAAATAAATAGTTGGATGGAGAAATGATTGTTTGATTGTAATATTTGAGATATACAAAATTGAATAATAATTTTCTAAACCAGTAAAGATTTTTAAATGATGCATTTTTTTATGATCACTCTCATGTTGGCCCCTAAAAGAATGCTCTCATACTTGATATTCTTAGTCATTCTTATGGAATACATGATGCAACTTTGATCACTGAATTCAGTAACAAATTCAGATTCCTATAATACTATCTGACATGCGACCTTGATTAAAAGGTGTATCATCACAGCCCAGCTCACTCACAGACCTTTAGCAAAGTTTTATTCTTTTCTCTAATTGCTTGTACAGAGAAGTTAACATAGGTTTATGCCAGGAAACTCATGCAATTAACTCCTCAATTTCTAAGTTATTCTCTCTGCATCACTACTGCTGAAAGTGGCAATGCTTATTCTATTTCATAGATTATGCTTTACAGCCTGCCCATACTTTTCCATTTTCCATTATGACTGTATTTTGAAGAAAACTGGAGCAGAGATTACTATTTAAATGGAATCAGCGCAATGTCAATTCTGGTAGGTATAAATGAGAACAGGAAAAGATAACATGACTAAGTTTTTCTACTTATGAAGGTAAAACCATTTTTGAAAGATGGAAAAAAAGTAAAAAAAAAAAAAGATCTCATAGGTTTACAAATATTTTAAATAAAACATATTTGTGTGTGCCAAATAAATAACAAGATTTAACCAGAGATCAAGCTTACTTAATAACACCTACATATTAAAATTCTCTAAAAATAAATAAATCCTTAATATGTAACATAAAAATATTAATATATTCATTGACAAACACATACATAGTTAAAGTTTGTCCCATTTGGATATTTGATTAATGAATGAATACTTAAGAAAATATCTTTGAGAGATACTCTTTATAAACCCAATGTTTATAAAGAAGCTGCTATTTGAAATCTGTTTGCATAAAAGTCATTTCCCCTCTTTACATTAAAGCTGAACTATGCTCCAGGTTGGTAAAATGTTTTTACTAGAGTCCTTTGGTCAATAACATTAACAATTAGACAAAATCGAATGTTCCTTTATAATGAGGTTCAATTAAACATCAGATATTCTCTTTCTCCCAGATTCACATAACTTTAAAATATTGTGAATTTACAATTAACTGATTAAACACATACTTTAACTCTCATTTTTTTGTGTGTTTTTTGTGGTTTTTTTTTTGGTTTTTTTTTGAGTTGGAGTCTCACTCTGTCGCCCAGACTGGAGTGCAGTGGCTGCTCCCAGCCACCGCAGCCTCGACCTGCTGGGCTCCGGCGATCCTTCCGCCTCAGCCTTCCAAGTAGCTGGAACTACAGGCGCGCGCTACCATGCCGGGCTGATTTTTTGATGTATTGCAGAGATGAGATCTCGCTGCCCAGGCGGGTCTCGAACCCGTGGGCTCAAGCAATCCACTCACCTCAGCCTCCCAAAGGCACGGGATTACAGGCTGAGCCACCGAGCCCGGCTTTATCTCATTATTTTTTTAGTCCACTTCTAGGATGCATTCTTAGTCTCAGAGGAAAAACATTACTAACTGCAAATGACTTAATTCTAGAATTTGTTAACTACATTACAATATTTGGGCAATAATTTGTCTAGTAGTTCCTCTTTGTTGAAGATGAGGAAGAGTCTTCTATGCGAATACTTGAGGAAGTTTATAAAGCCTTTATATAACAAGGTTTAATTCTAAGATCTGGCATTTGGCCAGATATTTACTAAGGTGAATTGAGTAGTTGTCATTTGGGGTTTTTCTCAACCTACTACTACCCAAATCCATTAAACCCAAAGCCTTTGTGGATACCAAAATGCACAGCTATTATACTACTACATAAAGTCTTGAAATTAATATTTAAAAATTTTAATATATAATGGAAATTAAGTTGTACTAAATTTCTCTGAAATTCAAAATTTTTAACAAATACAATGCCCCATAAACTTGAAAAGCTAACTTTTAAAATAAATCCAACATGGTTTTTTTGGGAGAGGAAGTTATAAAAATACATTTCATTTGAAGACGGATCACATAAAGAAAGGAATAAATATTTTTAAGAAGAAAAGGAGCAAAGATACTTGTTAAGCTAAAACTAGTGGGCTTCAACATCAAATCCATATTTGCTACTGTGAAACATAAATACTTTGTTACTCATACATTACTAAAACATCTAAGGACAAAACACACAGAGGAAATGCCATAATAAATAACAAGATAAAAGAACACGAGACATGGACAGCAGTTAGAAAATAACATGAAAAGGGATAGAAGTAAAATTATGGCAGATTGATAGGAAGATTTCATTGATACCCTAGTTCCATATTTTAAAATTCTTTTACATTAAAAGAAAAACCATGGGGGAAAAATATTCAATGAATTGAATTTCTAACAGGAAACATGCAGATAAGTTAGCCTAAATGATATTAATGAAAAAGAACTGAGGATGTATTAGATCAGATACACCTGTTTGGTATCTTTAATCACTCTGTCTTTACCATATAATGGAACCAGAAAGAGAAACCACAAATCTTTAGTATTGTTGATCTCATGGAATTCAGATTACTACCTTTAAGTCAATTAAAATAAATATTTCAGTTACTTTCTAATCTCCTGACACAGGATGGAGGTACCAAAAGAATTTTCCAATATGTTAGAAGCACTAGATCTAGATGTACATTAAGCATTGTAGCGCATTATTAAATTGATATGATTTAAACCAACATTATCTCTCACACTTTGATATTTCTGCCTACTGTAAAAGGTTAATCAACTCCAGTGGTAAGGTTAATAATCATCCACCCTCTTTGGACATATTAACTTGAACATGTTAATAGTTTCCAACTGGTCTTAAATATGTTAAATTTGTTGTGGCTGCTTTGATTTTACATGTTACTCTCAAGAAATTCTGTTTTGATTGTTGGATTAAAAGTTGTTGCAGCATGCAGGTCTTCCATCTATTCCTGATATATTTTATAATCATTACTGCAAAGAATTTAATTCAGTAATCTATTATTTTAAAATATATATTGCTAAATGATGTGGGAAAAATTAAAAGAATTACAAAATGTAGCTACCAACTTCTTGGAAGTAAAACTTGCTTGAGAAGAATGAATAAATACATGGCAGGATATAGGACAAGACTATTTGGCAGCAACTAGCAGTATAGAGCCAAAGTCATAATAAAAAGGAAGTACAGTGACCTGAGCAGAGAGGACTCAGCAGATTATAAGAAATCAAACCTAGTTTTGATAGATGCAAAGGATCTCAGTTAGTAGCACTGACAGAAAGGTGATGTAAGTAGAGGAAACAACAGAATCTGATACATGGGAGCAGGAAAAACCTGTTAGGTTTGGGGAACAGGATGTAACGTTTGGAAATATAGTTTGGCGTGACTAAATGACTAAAGATAGGTGAAGGACTTTCGGTAGGAGCTTGTGTCATGAAGACAGATGGTGTTTTCACTGGATTAGGATGGGTGTGCTGAATCCTGGAAGTGAGGTGAGTTGGACCTAAAAAGACAAGCTGGGGGCAATCTGAAAGAGCATATGCGTGTATAGATGGGATTGAAAATAAAAGGGAGTGTATGGTTTCGCTTTTTGCTTTTCTACATCATATCTAATGTTGCCGAAAGAAAAGGTATTCTAACTGATGCAGAGAGAGGGATCTGGCAGCCAATTAAAAAAAGTCACCAAAGAAAGATCTGGTAAAAAAGTAGTTTGATTCCTGAAGGAGAGATAACAATCATAAAATAACATTAAACTAGTGAAAAGGTGGTAAAATGGGCGACAGAGTGAGACTCCAACTCAAAAAAAAAAAACAGAAAAAGTATTAAATAAAAAATTATGAAAATTTACATTTATTCTGAAGAGACAAGGTTAGATTACATTATTTTTATTTACTCTTCTCTTTACAATAATCTGAAATTCAATCTCACACAAGTGGTTCACAAGAAGAAATAAGCCAAATAGTCAGATGCTGGTATTAGCAGCAGCTCATCGTATTCAACAAAGTTTGCAGTGTGTCTGAAACAAAAGTGCTTTTATAATTGCATATGCAGAAAGATTTTTTTCAGAATCACTTGTGCTTGTTGTGATTTTCTGACTCCTAGTCACTTGCTATATTTTAATTTCCTAAAGAGTCATTTTAATTTGGGACAGTGGCTTGAAAGAAAAGACTAGGTAACTGAGATTCTATTCCTTAAAGAAAAATAGATACTTAAAATATTTTCTTCACAAAATAATATTTGGATTGAGTTCTTTGCATAGTTTTATCTACTACCTCTCAATAAACTTTAAAAAATCTCAGCTGCATTATAAACTCTAAGTCATGAGTCTATAAGTTCTTGCTGTTCAATAGTATGATGCTAATCCCTTTGTGTAGTTTCAAAATATTCAGTGGAGAAAATGGTATTACTACTCAAAGCTTGATGGTACTGAGAGAAGACAGAATTTTGTGTCAGGCCAACAAAGACTCAAAACAGTTGTATTAGGTTAATGGCATACAGAAGCCAGTTTTGGTTAATAAGTTGATAAGGAACAGGCAATAAGAATTCATTTTCTCCAACATCAATTCAACACTTCTCCAATGCCTTAAACACAAAATGGGGAGTTCTAATCAGTACTAAGACATAGTATATAATTATTCCTCCTTAACCTTAACACTTAGTTGAGATAGTTGCAAAATTAACAATTATTTCTTTCAATGAAACCACAAAAAATAGTCCATTAGAATATCATTGATAAGCAAATTAATGCCATATACTAAAGCATCAATATCACAGAACTAGAGGACATCTATTTTCTGCTGAAGCCATATTAAATAAATGAAACATCATGAGTCATTGTCCCTATCCTCAAATATACATACACACACACACAACAATGCTTTGATTTTGACAAGATCACATCTACTCGTATTTAAGACAAAATGTAAGATTTTTCTTCAGAAGCTTGCATAGCTGATGAGGTAGCAACTCAAGGCTGCTATTTTTAATGCTGGAAAGGTTTAAGTTATGAGCTACCCATTAAAAATGTGATTTAGTGGTGTTTTATTGTACTTGTTAAGAATTAAATTTAAAACAAAGGGCATTATTTAAGGACTTTAATATCTGAATTAAGAAATAGAATCAAGCTCTAATGCAATTCTAGGCTGGTAACTTATAACGATGGGAAAAAATAAAAAATACCTACATATAAAATTCAGAGATTACTATACCATGGCTGAAAATTAGATTACTTAGCTCCAGCTTCAGTAAGGCCCTCTATCCATATTGCTTTGCTGCTCTTTTTTGGTGGGTATGATTCATTCATTAATTCATCAAACATTGATTAGTTAACCCTCAGGTGCCAAGTTTCTGGAGTAACTGAGGATACACAGAAGAATGAGATGCAGTCTCTGTCTTGAAGAAACTCACAGTTCAGCTGGAAAGACAGTCATGTAAACAGATCATTATAATAGAGTAAGACGTGTTAACAGATGCTTGTACAGTGGGGCTGTGATGACAGCCAAGGAATATTTGCTTGGGGATTCAAGGAAGGTCTTAAGCAATGAGTGGAGTGGCATGTGAGCAATATTTTGAAGAAAGAATTGCAATTACCAAGGAAGATTCAATAAAAAATCAATGAAAGCACATGAAAAATAGCTATGTGAACTCAATCACTAAGATTCAGATGCTATTCACAAATAATACCCTTCTGGAAATACATAGTGTTGCAGAGTACAGGTAATGTTGAGAATGAGTACTTGGCTGTAAATGGGAGGTAGTGAAGTAACCCAGGGAAATTTGTTTAGCCCCATTTTCAATCTCTAAAACACAGATTAAAAAATTGGATCCACAAGATTTTTGAGGAAACTATATGAATCCGTTCTGTGAATTCTAAAGTGCCCCACAAGCGTTATCTACTTAATTATACCAATTTTTGTCCAGTGAGTATAGAAGTAGGGGTCACTTAATTATAAATATGTACTTCTTAGAAACAGCAAGGCCAATCCATGCCTCTCTTTAATATAAATATTTTTTCTGCAAAATACGAAGAGCATACGATAAGGTCTCTTTATATTATGTTACTGTTACTAATGCCAGTGGGCAAAATCAATTCTTGAAGAAGGGCATCCATGATAAAGCCTGGATTTTATACTGGAGACATCATTTACAATCAAAGAGGCTCTAAAGAGAGCACTGTCCTTGTACTCTCACTGAGCAAATGTATTTTTACTTTTCCTTATAATTTTATTTATTTCTGGGGTCATGCAATTATAAGTACAATTATGTCTTACGAAAATTATTTTTCATACTTACCCCCATTTGCATATTGCCAAGATAACAAATAATAATATTATAGTCTACCTTGTAGAGTGTAATAGAACCAACACCCAATTCCAAACTAAGAATACTTTTATAAGGTGTTTCTTGAAATTGATGTGCAATGAATCTAACAAAAACCCAGTGTTTGGCAAGAGCCTGCCTGAGGGTGCTTTTCTTTGCCTACTTCTTCCTGAAGCATATTCTTGAAGCCAAAATATAGACAACACAGAGAACTTTAAAACAAAGTGCTGAATCACTGCATCTCATATGACATCCAGAGAGACGAGATCTCATTATAATTCTTGATTTGCTGACCAAAGAAGTAGCCATTTGTTGTGTTTTTGTTGTCTGGAATCCACTTCCCCTATTTTTAATATGAATGCACTATTTTACTTGGAAAAGCTACCTTTTTTCAGCTTTTTAGCCTATCCTGTTTTTGCAGAGCGAATGTTATTCCTAGTGCTGGGGTAGATGGGTGATTTGAGTCTAAGTCAATCAGAATACCATGTTCTTTGATCAGTAGGATTGGTTCAGGTATATTCATGTGACCCCATTGAATACCAAGAGACTGTGTGGGAAAGGCTGTTGGGTGCTGTACTTTAATCACAGAAGGAAATCATTTGTCTGAGGATGGAAAAAGAAGCCAAGAGATGGAGAGAGTAAACCAAGTCCCCGATAATCCTGATGACTGCATCTGACTCTGTATCCAGCCATGCAAGATAAAAACACAAACTTTTCAGATACCTAAGCTGATCAACTTCTCTGTGCTAAAAGCTAACTTGGGTCAATTTTTCTGTTATTTGCAATGTAATTAACAGATACAATCAATATAAACAAATTATGCCCCAGCAAGGAAAAAAAAGGCGTAGCTTATTTCTTGACTGTTGATTTCCTGACAACGCTTAATTGTCTGGGTCACTCTTGCATATCCATACCTGGCTCCTCTGATCGAGAAGTCTGTTCTTACTTTAGCAGTTTTTACTTCTAAATCACATGCTACTGGTGATTTTGTAAGGAATGGATTATGCTTACCCATAACTAATCGTTTTTTATGTGTCCTGAACTTACTTGTGATTCTGCAGAGCAAGTGTCTTCCCTTATGCTGTTAGATGCATGATTTGGGTCTAAGCCAATCAGAATACCATGTTCTTTCATCAACAGGACTGGTTCAGTCATTCTATTCTCATTTTAGGTGGTCTACCTTGAAGCTCCTCTCAAATGACAATATAAAAATTCACAATTAAATTACATACACAGCTTGTTTTTCTATTTCCAGTTTCCAGTTGAATCATACATATCATCGTAGTTGTTTTTCTCCTCACTAGCACTTTTATTCTCAAAGGATATTTTGTCTTTTTAAATTGTGAAGCTCTGTTAGTACAACATTTTAATATGATGCTCTTCCAAACTTTTCTGGAAGAAGAACTTGCGCTGCACTGGGTTAAGTGCATTTCCTTTGTTGAGTGGCAATAGCAACCTTACTTAAGGAATTAAGCTATGCCTTTTTATTTTTCTCTTCTCAACAATACTACTGAGATGTTTTCTTCTAAAAAGCTGAGTGTCTGGCATATGGAAAAATCAACTATTTGCAGTAAAAGCTTCAGGCTTCTGAGGACTTTTGTGGGCATCCTATATAAATTCAGTGAGTTGGAATGGACAGGTCTGTCCTTGCATAAATGAACAGAAAGCTTGCAAAGTAATTCTCTGCTAATCACAGCAAATTAGTCTTGAATTCTACTGACATGTAAAGATTCTAACTGGCATCAAGCCTGAGGACTAATAATAATTATATTACCAGGGATTAGAAAGTGTCAATATTTACATGCCTTCGTAAGATGTAATCTTTATTGAAAACAAAATGACTTTTAGTCAACTGAATATTAACATGTTTTATGGACCTCATAAATATATACTATACCTCCTTATTTAGGAACTGAGTATAACCATAGTTAAAAGTCCAGAAACAACTCCCATTAATTTCTCCTCTCGATTTGCAAGACTCCTAAGATACTCTCATTCTTTTACTTGTTGTTTGATAGTATTTAATAATTAATAATGACTGTATTTTATACATTCATTAAAAATTATTTACTACACCAATTTTTAACTAGGTAATAGAGATAAAATTATATGAAAAACAGAGAAAAGGTCCGTTTCCTAATGGAACTCATATTCTAACAAATGCTCGCACTGATAATTGCTTCATAGTACAATTACTATGCAACTACAAGATACAATTTATTATTGTTAAAAATGTATACATAAGTCACAAGTTATCTATGAATGTGGATTTTTAAAAATTTTAATTTTAGAAGTCACTATACAGGCTAATGTAAACAGATTTTCTATAAAATGCGATTTTTCACTTTTTATCTATGATGAAAATGAATAAAATATAGGCAGAGGCATCTAATATATTTGCCTTTACAATTATGGGAGACAGCTAATTAAATAACACCACTTAGAATCTGAAAAAGCAACATCAGTTTTAAAATGCAGACATGAGACACTCATAAGGAATGCTCTGAAATCAATCAACCATCCAATCAATCAATACACCAACTGAGTAGCCTTTCTCCTTTCCCCTACTGTATTTCTCTTTCAACACAAATGAGTGCATTTTGAGGAGTAAATTTTGAGAAGAGAGAAATGACAATTGTTTGACTCCTATGCAGCAATAGAAATTAGATAATCAGGGAAGACGGGGATGGAGGCTTCTATTACAGTAGCCATTTGTCCAATGATGCAGCTGTCCATGTTGCACTGTTTGTAATCCCTGAATTTAAAAAAAAAAATGTAGTGATGACCAAGTTTTGAGAGCACTGGTTTACATTTTGAAGCTTATACATTGGCAATCATGCTATAGGATAGCATATAAATGCAAGGAAAATGTGTTTTTGAATATTTGCCCTCAACAACAGCTGAGGATAAATCCACATGAATTTGTGCATTAATTTAATCTTCTAAAACATTTTGAGTCCATTTTATGTAGTTCTAAAACTGCGGATATGTAGTAGCCATATAACAAGAGAAAAAAGAAAGTTCTCACTACTTGAAAATTGAGCCTATTTTAAGAGACAAAAGAAAAAAATTGTAAGTATTTTAGTTAACTTGAAAACATTCAAACTTAACCACTCAAATCTATCATGAAGAGATAGCATTATTGGCTGGGCGCAGAGGCTCAACTTGTAATCTCAGCACTTTGAGAGGTTGAGGCAAGAGGATTGCCTGAGCCCCAGGGGTTCAAGACCAGCCTGGGCAACTTGGTGGGATCTCGTCTCTACAATAAATCACAAAAATTAGCTGGGCATGGTGGCGTGTGTCTATAATTCCAGATACTTGGAAGACTTAGGCAGAAGGATCACCTAAGCCCAGTAGGTTGACGCTGGGGTGGCTGTGAGTGTGCTACTGCATTCCAGTCTGGGCGACAGAGTGAGACTCTAACTCAAACAAACAAACAAAAAATAAATAGCATTATTATATACAGAAAGTTATAGAAGTGACTCTGTCCTTTCATTCTCATTTATCTCTTTATAGCAATTACTTTGTAATACTTTATAATAATTACTTTGTGCTTATAAATTCTTACATTGGATTTATAATATATACTGTTATAGTTGTATCTGGGAAAAACTGAAAATTATGTTAGAATTAATTGAAGTTTTCTTTTAGATATTATTTCCAAAGAAAAAATTTTAATATGATGAATACAAGTACCATAGAAACAAAAGTAATTTATTTCAAAATGCTGAACTTGTTCTGCTTTGAAATATGTACCTCAGCCGGGCTTGGTGGCTCGGCCTGTAATCCCGTACCTTGGGAGGCTGAGATGAGTGGATTGCCTGAGCCCGCGGGTTCGAGACCCGCCCAGGCAGCGAGACCTCATCTCTACAATAAATCAAAAAATTAGCCAGGCGTGGTAGCGTGCGCCTGTAATTCCAGCTACTTGGAAGACTGAGGCAGAAGGATCACCAGAGCCCAGCAGGTCGAGGCTGCGGTGGCCGGGAGTGGCCACCAACTCAAAAAATAAATAAAATAAAATAAAAAGAAATATGTACCTCAAAAGGTTTTTCCTCTTCGAATAATTAAATTTAAGTCAATGAAAACAGAATTTCCACAAAACTACATGTGTGTATACTTTTTGAAGTGTCTTCAAAAACTGAGTATTTTAAAAGTCTATACCTAAGTAGCAAAAAACATTATATATATTTTGAAAAAAAGAAATATGTTCAATCATCAAAGACCAACTGAACATCACAAACTACAAGTCTGATGATTAGAGTCATGGCAAATACAATGGAGAATTTTCAAAGTGTATTACATTAGTGAAATTAAATATTGTGCATATATAACTCATATAATCCTCACAAAATACCAAGGAGGAGCTATTTGTTCATACTCTCATAGCCTAAATTGTGGAACTGCTATTTAAACCCGAGAAATCTGACTTCAGAGTCATGTATAATATGCACGTACATGTGGTGGAAAGTAAGATAATTTACATAAGATATTTTAATAGAAAAGTGGACAAAAATGTAAAGTAGGGATACTGTGACAGATCCTTATTAAATAGGTCTAGACTGGACTACTTATCCTAGATGGATCAATCTACAAAATGTTATTGGTATAAAACTTGTATGTTGATATACAAGTCAATTCATGGTCTGTAACCCTGGGCAGACTAAGTTTGCTTTAGATGGCAGCATGGTGTATGAAGCAAAGACTGAAATATTGTATTTCAGGTAAAAGTAGATTTAAATCACATTTCAATTATTGTAAGGGGTCTTAATAAAAGGATACAAATTGTACAGTATATAAAACAGGTGACAGTGTCCTCTTGAGGATTCTATTGAAATTTGACACCAGTTACCTACTCGAGAATTCTGCAGGTAAAATTGACATGCTTTCATGTGCCATGGAATCACTATGCTTCATTTGTATGATTTTTAAGAAAATACAGGGGCAATGAAAGAGCTATTCACACTGATTCTTCAAACTTCTCAGAAGGCAGCCTTTGTAATACTTGCTAACAAATTAATGCAAGAGTGCAGAGGGGATTTGGTTTCCATAACTATGGGAAAGATATGCTGCAATAATTGAACATATAGAGAGTATTATGGCTTTGTGACTAAGAATTTCAACCAAAAAATATTTTACTAAGATCCATCCATCACAAATTATGGTAAATCTGGAATTTCATGTGTCAAAAGATTCTAAATACATTACCATCATTTGTATCAGCTGCCATTCTACTTATCATGCTATGCTATGACTTCCAGCAACAAAGAATGGAATGGCCAGCTGAGCATTCTGTGAAACTCGACTTACTTATTTGGTCTAGAACCTTTACATTCACTACAATATTGGTCCTCTGGTTCTTCATACTGTTCCCTGGGGACACGGACATAAACCACACACACACACACACACACACACACACACACACACACACACACACACACACACATCCTGCATACCCACACTCACACGCACAATGCACAATGCTTTCCTGAAACCTGACATCATAGACAGATTGCAATTGAAATACAAATCCTTAAAAGGTAACCTCTTAGTAATTAAAAAACAAAAACTGCAGAAAGACAAAAAAAAAAAAAAAAAAAGAGAAGACACACACACAAAGTAGCCTAAGTTTTATTTGAAAGACAGAGATTCAGAGATTCCACTTGTAAAAAAGTGTCAGAAATTAAGAAAGCAAGACAACAGTTTCCAAAGGCTCAAAATTATTTTCTTTGTAAAACTCACAGTAATTCCTGTGTCACCATTGTGCTAGAATAAATTTATAAACTGCCTGGAAATTACAAGTCATTCATTTGTAAGCAGGTTCACTTCCCGAAAAATCTGGCTGGTTATTTGTATTTCTGCTAAAAGAAATGTAAATAAAATAAGTAAAAGTAAAATAACATATGTGGGAGAGACGCTCCAAACCTTGATAGCATGAGATTGAACTTGATGCAGAGGAGTCACGGGCCAAAGTCATGCATGTCCACTTTTGTGTCTCAGCTTGGGAAAATTGACAATACCTAAAAGTAGCTAATTTTACTCCCATGACCCCTCAAAAAAAAAAAAAAAGAAGAAGAAGAAGAAGAAGAAGAAGAAGAAAGCTAAAGGGGCTCTTATAATTATTTTTCCAAGAAACTACTACTTCAAGTTTATTAAAAAGAACCAATTAATTAACTTAGAGTTTCTTGTTATAACTGTTTGATAAAACATCAAATTATATTACTAAGAACACCCACACTTAAAAAATGTGTTTTACTACTTAGTAGTTTGGAATAACTCTTTATTATATAAGCATGGGAGGGATTTATTGTCCCACATATATTAAATCATTATTGTCTTTTAAAAAATCTAGATAAAAATGTAAAATTGAAAGTAGTTGGCCTCATAGCACAAGGAAATATAGAGACATCAATCAATGAAATATAAAAGTCAGTGTCCTGTGAGTTTGTTTAAGGTATTCTTGCTGCTAATTAAATTTTTTAAATGAAAAGGAAGAAAGCTATAATACATTGTTGTTACAGGATTCTTATTTTTACAGAAATATGCGATGTAAAATTAACAATAAATTAATATCAAAAACACCGTAAGTATAATGTTAAAATGTGTGCTTATAGATGTGGGCATGCATTTTGATGGTTTTCCACAGCTTTGTACAAAAAGTTTGAAGTCCATTTTGCTAATCCTGAGAACATGAGGCCTTCTGCACCACATGCTAAATTTTTTGCCACCAAAGTATGGCATCTGCTATATTCCATGAACCCGCTTATCATTTTGTCTCAACGAGACACACCAATATTATCTATTGATTTAAGTAGGCAGACGTTGGCTATTAAAGAGATTGCCACTTTTAGGCATGAATCACATTTGAAGCTGCCACCTTCTCTACTTTCTCTCATATCAGCTATCCTTAGAGAAATGCAAACTACATTCAGCAACCTCCTGTTTCTCATCGTGCATTTCATTTTAAGCTCTTTCCACTTTGGACTATGCCTTTATTATAGCAAAGTAATTGCACTGAAGACTTACAATGATCTACTTTGTAAATTCAGTAGCCTCCTCAGGCCTCATCCTCTTTAACCTCCTGAAAATATTGAGACAGGGGATAACTCCTTGGCTTTCTTTACATCAGACCTTCTTGATTTTCCTCATCTGAATGTTCCTCTTGTGTCAGATGTTATCTCTGCCCTCCCTCTCCACAACACCCAAAGCTTAATTGTTCTCCAAAATAATTTTTCTGCTCTTGTCTATAATATTTGTCTCAGCAATGTCATGGCTTCAAATGTCATTTCCATGAGGATAGTTTAAACTTCTCTAGTTCTAAACTTATCTTTGTTTTAGATACTAATTTCTTAGTCCTTCTCTACTCTCCGTTCTCCTGGTCATCTGTCTACTCTTAAAATATTTTAAGCACTTCAGATATTATACCTAACTTTAAATACATTACCCTGCTTCCATATGTCATTCCTCAATATTCTGTTCTTTAACTATTTTAATGGGCATCCAATCACCAAACATCTTATCTGGAACCACCCTTTAATTGGTCCTTCTCATCAAATCAGCTATTACCTGTGTATATTTTTTTACATGGTACTTCTTTACTATATATCACATATGGAACTTTCTCTTAAATTCTGCGACTGCTATCCTGTTTCATGCTCTTTGTGTCTTCCTTTTGGAATATGATAATAGCCTCCTAAATAGCCTTTCTCTTCCTGTCTTATCTCATTCCGCTCTATTCTGAAAGCCACCGTCAGGTTAGTCTTTCTAAAGCTGAAACATGTCCAACAACTTACCAATGCACATAAATTAAAGTTCAGTGTCATAATCTGACATTCAGGATCTTGCATAATCTAGTCCCATTTTACTTTTTCAATATTTTGTATGCCCCATGCTTATTCAAATTGCAATACTTGTTGATACAAGTTTAGTGTTTTTGTTTCCATGTTTGTGCATCTTTCCTAGGTATTCCTGCCTATTGGAATGCCCTTCCTCAATGTCCATGTATCCAAATTCTATATTTTATCTGGAGGCGGATACTAATTATTCTATGAAAACCTGTTTGATCTGCCGGCCTAGAGACAATATAAGCAACTCCATTTTAACCCAGATGCTGTGGTTTGAATGTTTGTCCAATCCAAACCATGCAGAAACGAAATCCCCAATATAACAGTAATAAGAGATGGGGCCTTTAAGAGGTGACTGGGTCCTGAAGGCTCTGCCCTCTTAAGTGGATGAGTCTCTTCATGGATTTACAAATTAATGATTTAATGGGTTATCAAGAGAGTGAGTTAGTCATCATGAGAGTGGGTCTGTTTTAAAAGTTAGTCTGCCCATCTCTTGTGAGTCCCTTGCTATGTGATGCTCGGTGTTGCCTTGAAACTCTGCAGAAAGTCCCCACCAGTAAGAAGTTCCTCACCAGAAATGGCCCTTCAACCTTGGACTTCCAAGCCTCCAGAAGTGTAAGAAATATTTTTTTTTCATAAATTACCCAGATCAGGTATACTGTTACAAAGATAAAAAGGTGAATAAGACATCAAACAACATACTAACCTCTTAAAAGTCTCTGAAAGCAATCTCTTTTTTATGTTATCCATCACTGAATATTATCAGCATTTCTCTTACAGTAGTTATTACTTTGCTATATATCACATCTTTGGGTGTGTAATTTTCTCTCCCTTAACAGTAAAATTCTTGAGATCGGCATCCATATACGATCCTTCCCCAATGCTTAGCATAGTGCCCCAAATAGACTAAGCTAGGAGTTAATTTACAAGTCTCCCTTTTCTTGAAGCAATCTGCACAAACTATTCATAAATAGGATACACATATGCCCTCATATTTATGTATACACGGTGGTTTTGATGAATTGTGGCAAGACTGCTCATAAAAAGTCAAATATTCTCCCTTTTAATGTGATTAACAATCATTAATTCAGCATACAAAAAAAAAAGGACTGGATACTTCAATAGAGAAAAAAATATAGGTGGTCTTTGCAAACAGAATATCTGACTCATTGCTGCTACTCTAATTTGATGATAAGCAAGAAAAGCATTGCTAGACTTTGCTATCCTTCTATCTTAACTGAAAAACAGAGAAAAGAAAAAAATGACAATGGATCAAACATATGAATAAAAATCAAGCCTTGAAGCACTTGCACATATTCAAATGTTATGAATGACTGAATGCTCTGCATTTCTATGTTACTGAGCCAGGCTACATACTCAGCTGATGGAAACCTTAGTGCCCTAACTTGCTGAATACTTTGCCGATCAGAAACACTAGAATCTTGTTGCAGAGGAAATCCCGCCTGGATTCACATGATTACCTTTTTGATTAACTTTCCTATTCCCATTGCTGCCATTTGTCCCCTGTTGCCTGCGACTCTCTTGAAGGAAAAGATACTCACTTCCCTGAACAGAAAATTTTCTTTAACTCTTGCTTGGTCTTAGGCCCTTTGGATAGCATGTATTTGTTCCTCAGAAAGATTGCAAGTTGCTTTTGTAAAACAGCATTATATTTTTTAAAAACAGTCCACTCAGTGGCATTTCCACATCTTCAACCTGAGGAAGCATCTTGATTGGACTAAAAGAGATACATAAGCAAGACAGCTTGTTTGAAGGGAAATGTCCCTGCCCTAATGAAAATGTGAGGAGCTAGCAAAGTAATGCCAACTGTAGCAATGGTCTACTTGGAGGTAATTACCTTCTTTGGAGGGCTGCTCAAGGCAGGATCAGAACCAACTTTAATTTGCCTCCTGTGTTGTGTTCCTTTAGGATTTTGCCTAGAATTGCATTGGCTTCCAGCACTCAGAAGTCCATGATTCGTTTTTCACTTGTGAAGTTGAAAACCACAGCCATGCTAACTAACAATAACTGGATTTCAGCATACTAAGCAAGGGACATACTCTTTAAAATGAACTAAGTTAGAAGAAAGCAAAGTGAAGAAAAATAAAGCACCAGCATTTGAATATTAAGCCAATTATCTGCTAAAACATTTCATCACTTGTAAAATTCCCAGAATAATAACCAGGCAAATAATTCTAAAAGTACGTAGACAGTACCATACACTAGGTAACTCCCTTGAGAAGAAACCCATTTCAGAAAAAAAAAATGTATGTTGCATCTTCTTTTAGAAGAACTTATTGGTAGAATTTCATCCTAAGGGTCACATAAAAGGCTAAATAAACACAAAACAAAATTCCTTTACAGAGTTGTTGTTCCAAATTTGTTTAGCATTAGATTGCTAATGCTGAGGATTGTAATGCAAGTCCTGCCAATTTATAAGTCAATACTATCAAAAACTACCTGAACTTTTGTCAGAAAGTTGGAAATATTTTTCAACATTTTCCCTCCACTCTACATCTCCATTTGCTTTTCTGGTCCAGGTTTTTTTCCTCAACACACATGTCATTTGAATAACAACTTAGGGAAAGCACGTTTAGTTACTAAATGTCATGCGATTTAGTATTTCATAATTTGAATTTCAGTTTCCGGATCAACAAAACATACCAGAGGGCATTTATCTGGAAAAACTGGATCTTTAATGACAAACGATCCAGGTTGTTGGAACATTACTAAATTCTGAGGATGACTGAGCATGTGATGAGTAAATACCTACCTAATGAATTGCTGAATGACTAAATTTTTGCTTCATTTTTACTGGGTCAATCTATCCGAAACTCCAGAAATGTTTTCAGTTTCTGATTAATGGCGGAGATGCTCCATGCACTCAAGTGAAATCATTTATCATTGATGTCAACTAATTCAATATATCACTTTGAACTCAGGCTATTTAAATCATTGTACATGTACAAATTTTAAGTGAATATAATTTTATAGCAGAAATCAATTTAAGAAATCCCTTAGCTTTATAAATGTCATGCACATTTTTTTTGAGCAAAAGGAGCCAAAGTTTACATCAGTATGCTTCCACTTATAGGAAGTTCTGGAACAGGCAAAACTAAGAGATGGGAATAAAAATCAGAGCAGTGATTGTCAAGATGAGAGGAGTGGGGAGGAATGAAAGAGAGGATTGCAAAGAGACACAAGAAAACTTCCTGAGGTGATGGAAATATTCCATACCTTGATTGGAGTGGTGGCGTCATGAGCATACATATTTGTCAAAACACACTGCTGTATACATTTTTTAAAATCTGCACATTTCATTGAAAGCAAGTTAAGCAAGTTATTTCAATAAAGCTGTTAAACAAACAAATATGCAGCTCTGGCCATTTGCTCACTGATAAAGAAGGCAGCATCATATCAGCTTAGAAGCGCTTTCTGAAGCCCTGTTTACAACTAAGCCTATATACTTTAAATTGAGTGCAGATTCTACATTGAGGAAGCACAACCTTAGTTTGCAAACTCTAGCAGTTCTGTCTATTGCTTGACATTAATTTCCCTACCTGCTTTAAGGATATAACAATCAGATTGTTGTATATAATTTACTCGTTTAGCTTAGGAGGAAATGTGGCTGAATTTTTTTTTTCACTTGTGAAGTGTGCCTACACACACACACACACACACACACACACACACACACACACACACAATCAACAAAACATTTAGAAAAATTAAGCCTTTCCACTGCTCTTCTAGAATGTGTGGGGTCAAGGTATTCTATTATACTGTCCCATAGACAAGAATAATAGTAGTCAATGAGCAGAGGTTGTTGGGAGCTTTACTTGGGCACTATAGAGAAGAGGCTTCAAAACTATAAAATTTAACCAGGCAAGGTTCCAGTGTGCTCCTCTAGTCCCAGGTACTTGGGAGGCTGAGACAGGAGAACCAGGAATTCAAGGCAATGGTACATAATGATTGTGTCTGTGAACAACCATTGCTTTCCACGTGGGCAACATAGAGAGATCCTATCTCTAAAAATGAAAGAAAATAAAGCCAAAAAACAAAACAAACAAACAAACAAACAAAAAACCCACTATAAACCATACACAAAAGACATGTTCCCTATTCTTGAGGGGGAAAATATTTTTCTTGACTTTCAGCCTTTAGAGGTTCTAAAAATCACATCTGATAGTAGGGGGAATTGAACGAACAGTGAACCCTAAAATACTAAAGAAGAATGCCAAATTGAAACTATGATTTTGGTGCTTTAAGCCACACTGAGTATACACGCCAGCATCTTCTGGTCTTCTTATTTAATTGCCCTTGGGTAATACAAATAATGATAGCTAATATTTGTTTTGCACATTGAGCAGCTATTGTTCTGAACACTTGGTATGTGCTCTCTCATTTACTCTTTGCAAACACTCTATGTGGTAAGTTATTATTATCATTCCTCAATTACACATTAGGAGATTTCAACTTAGAGAAATTAAGTAGCTTATCCCAAGTTTAACAGCAGATTTGAGGTGAACTTGAATCTTAAAATATAAAGATATAGAATACAGCAAAAGAGTAAACATAAGAAATTGATATCACAAAGAGCTGGAAAGGATGCTAATGACCATTAATGAAATAATTTATAAATAAATTTCTATAAGCCTTCATATCACATTCAACTGAAACTGAGTGCAGATTCAGAGGCTTATAAATACCACATACAACTGAAAATCAAGGAACCACAGCTATGCACATTAACGTGGTTTAATCTCACAAGAAACATTTCTGATAAGTAAATCAAGTCAAAGAAGAATATATACTGTATGGCTACATTCATATATCATTCATAAATCAAAAATGTAATGTAAAACAATATTTCTGGAGATATATGCCAATTTTTAAAACTTATAATGAAAAATAAGATATCAATAATTTACATTTCTTTTCTGTGTTATGATTCCTTATTTCATCTCAGTCCCCCAGCTAGCTTTGTGTTTATTTTTCTTTTATTTAAGTTTTCACTTCTAAGAAAGAATAATATCTGTTTTCATCACTTACTTTATTATACTAATAGATATTTTAGTAAATGTTTGTTTATCATGAATAACACAAATAATCACTGTAATAAAATTTTAACATAAGTTATCAGAAACTAAGTGTATAGAACAATGTTTAAAGAAAACAAAACATGTCCCCCATTTCTCTGCTACTGACAAATTTCAGTCAAACCCTGATCTAGATTGATTTACTAGGTATCAAACAATTTCCTCTGAACTCTTCAACAGAATCAAATAGCATGTCAAACCCTTGAGAATATCTGTCTTTTCCATATTGTGCAATTTATTTTCAACAACAAGATTTCTGCTTTGGCCACAGTTCTAGAATTGCAGGTCAGGATTGCTCTCAGGAGTCTTGGCCTGGGCCCTGGACATCTGCTGCCAGACCTTATTGAATCCATCCACTTGCCTGCCCGAATTCAGAGTATTGCTTGCTGCCATCTTTCTCTGTTAATGAACTCTGGTCATCAGCCAGAAAACACCCATCATCTACCTGTCGCTTGTCACCTACCTGTCTACTTGAACCGCTGTCTCCTTCTGTCACCATGTTATCATGATATTATAATTCACCTGGGTTTTCAGTATTTAATGCCAAAACCACACCACAAATGCTGGCACCACAGCAAGGAAGGGATGAGAGAAGTGAGAGCTGCCTAAATATCTCTAGAGCCAGCATTTCTTCTAGCAAAACGGCAATGGATAAGAAAGAATGACTGCATTAGGTAGAAAAAGGTCAAATATCCCCAACTAACATCAGCCGGATGTCTATTTTCCAAGGCATCTCTTCAGTTGTTTAGGTGACAAACATTTAGAGACAAACGTTTTAATCATTGAAGATACAGAGAGAAATATCATATGTCCCATCTTCTCAAAGTGCTCACTATCATGTTCACCATAACATGGAATTTGGCTACACTTGCAATTAGACGTATGAACACAGTGAAGTGGGACCAAAGGGCTCCCTTCCAGGAGAGTTCATGATATCTAAGCTGAACTCTGAATATCAACAATAACAATAAGAGAAAATAATTGCTGATTAACTGGTATATACTAATAATTGAGCTAAATACAGGGGGTGCCAAAAAATTTATACACATTTTCAGAGATGTTATCTATGTATTACTTTTCAAAGTTCAATTAAATTATGGTAGCAATGTGCAGTATGACATTTGCTCAACCATTGCTCAAGCCATTTAGTTCGACTGTATTGCCTATTGCAGGACGACATTAGCATTCATTTGATTAACGCCATCTTTTGAGTAAACGTCATATTTAAAATGCATATACATTTTTCGGCATCCTCTGTGTTTTATAACATTAACTTAATTCACAAACAATTGTTAGGCTACCTTGCTATGTCCAATGTACAGATGAAGAAACTGAGTTTCAGAGAGATCAGGCAAGATTTTTCAAGGATAGCCAATAGGGAATAGGATGGGGCAGAGATGGGGCTAGGACAATGAAAACAATGACATGAGATAGTTAAGGATTAAATAACATTAATTCAAGATGCAGGGGATGCCGTTGAAGAGGTGAGGATGGTAATAAGGTGTGGAATATTTAAAGTTTTACCTGCTTCAGAGTTATAAGTACAGCGGTTTATGTTTCTAGTGCAGTAGACTGCTTTGCACATAACAGATTATGAAGAAATATTTTAATGAAAGAACGAACACTGCATAGTTTACTCTCTAACTCAATTTTCTTCTTTGTAATTTAACAAGTTGCTTTCGTATATATGTTAAAAATGTTAGTTTCAGAGGCTTTGGGAGATGAAATAGAATCTACTATTATTTTTATACCTCAAAAACTGTAATTTCTAAGCTTTCATGTTCAATAAAAAAGACAAAATAGTACTTAGCAAAAAATAAATTAAGCTATTACCTAATTGAAACACTAAAACTACACGTTTTGATGCAAAACATATTTATAATTCCTAATAAAATTTCTATCATCTTAGCACTTCCTAAAGTTTTGTTCAACTTCAAGGAACAAAAAGCCTATAAATCTAGACAACATGTTCTCTGATAGTGAAAAAATCAAAGGTGAAAGTCCACTTACACATCTTATGAACATCTAATGATGTCTGCCAGGGAAACACTTATCATTGTCATAAACATATTTCTAAACCTGCCAGAAAATAATTACACACAAACATTTTGAGATCATTTGAATGCCAAGAAAATTCTTCCACATCCTCAAGGAACTTTAAAGAAAATACACTTTCAAATAATGAACTGCCTTCCATTTTTGTCTATTAAATAATTATCTGATGTCAGATACTTGTCACTAAGTTGTAGCTTAATTACATGGCAGCATCGCTGTTGGAGGAATTATAGTCTAATGTCATACTCACCTAAAGTAATTTGCATGCCACCTGCTTTTTGGTTCTGAGGATGACATCAGCCATTGCAGAACACAGAGTGAAAGTGTTATTAAGAAACATAGATGTTCGCTGAGGTCATATTTCATTGATACTACAGAGTAAGCGAAAGACAAGTGCATCTCTTCCTGGAAGAAATGCCATCATCATGTTTTCTGCCATAAGAGACATGGATTCCTAAAGAACCTCATCGATCATTCAATGAAAAGTGATCTGAATTCTAATTTTCTTCTCTAAAATTCTGCTTTGAAATATCAGAAAAGCTGTTGATTCTCCATTCCTCAGTCTCCCTGTCTCAGGGTTAAGGATACAATCTCCCACATCACAAGGGTGTAATTAATTGTGGTGCAAGAATTTTCCAACCTATGGATGAAGGTAACAGGTGTAAATTACCATTTGAAAGAGTGATTCATGCCGCCAAGACTAACTGCTGACTACCAAGGAGGCTTAATTCAGCCCTATTTGAAGTTCTATTTTTTTTTAAATGCTGACAGAGATTCTACCTTACATACAACATTGCACAGATAAGATATGCTCCCCGGCCTCTGGATCTGCCATTTCAGTGAAACAGGTGGTGAGATTACAGAATGAACGTGAGACATGGGCAGAGAAAGGGCAATAGACTTTTATAACTCTAAAAAAGTTGTAGAATAGCATTACTAGTAGGTAAATGAGACTTAGATTAATTGTGATCTCTAAATTCAGTACTGAGCAGCTAGATTTTTGTTTTCCTCATTCTAGACATGTGCTTTTAGAATAGGTGTCATCTCTCCTGCTGTATCTGCAATGGAATTTGAAAATCAAAAGCCGTAACATTTTAATGTACATGATTGCCGTGTGCATCATAATTATTGTTAAAGTATATTGCTAATAAAGAGTAATCATTTCCTTTTAAAATTAGGCAATTTGGCTTAGATTTGGAGGTTAAATGTGAAGGAAGATAATTTTCTGTGAAGGATAGCATTTAATGTGCCTCTGAGTCAAGGTCCAATTCCAGGTGGAGAAGTAAAGGAAGGAATAGGTGGAGGAGAAAAAGAAAATCAAGGTGGGAGAAATGGACCAAGGGGCGAACTATTGTGGCAAGATGGAATGAGTTGAATTTTTGCCAAATGGGATAAATGTGGATCATTTTTAACATGAAAGAGGAAGTGCTATAGAATATCTAGCAACTATACATGAAGGAGTATATAAAAGTGGAGGCAAGGCCTTTAGGAAGCACTGGGAGTAGAAACAAAGAACTAGATGACAGCATCTTTTAAAAAAAGATAGACACTGGTTGAGTCCTGTGATGATTAAATTGACTATGCAAGTAAGGAGCCATGTTGAACAAAATCCCTTGCAGAAAGCTTAATATCTTAAATTGGGGCTCTGAATTGAACTTTTGAAGAGTTTTGAGGTTCTGATGTTTCTTCTCACCCCCATGCTTTATAGAATCCATAGAATAGGTTTTATCTTGAATAAAATGTTCTGAGTAATCTTTAATCTTAATGCTTTTTTCTAGTGAAGCTTAAAAAGACATCTAATAATTTATAATAATTTCAAACAATATTTTCTATTAGGTTGCCAAACACAGTTTGATAGATCTGTTGGTGATGCACTTTGCTAGAAACTATCATCTGTATGGGCCTCTACTAATGGACTAATAGAGGCACATTTCAATTGGCTGAACATGGTATCAAGTGAAAGGGTAGACTAATAAAGCTTAGACATTGTTATTCTGCATTTGATGTTTATATTTTGTGCTTTTAGAAAATCACTTTTGAAAAACTCAGATAATGCTACTTTAAAATTACTCACTCTATAAACATTTTCTGAATGCTTATCAACACACTATGTACTGACTTTACCATGCTAACTACCTAAAAGTAAACTTCAATACAGGACAGGCAGGAGGAATTACAAAGAAAAGTCATAAACACTATTATGGAAATAACTACCAAAAAAAGGCAAAGTCTTGATAGCAGAAAACAGTCATCACACAAAATGTATTTCTTGCTTTTGGCTGTCACTCAATAGATTCTAAGATCAAACATAATTTCATGACAAAATTCTGATATTTAATCTCATATAAAAATGGATTGCTTCAATTTTTCAATTTTTGTCTTAAAATGATTTATTTTGATAGACATTATTTATAAAAATCAAATGCTCAAAATAACATGTATTATTTCTTAAATCCAATCATATTCATATGTTTTTAAAGTTATTTTGGTAGTTCCCCGGGAGCCATAAGAGTTGTCTAGATATAGAATATTATATGTAATTTATACATGTATAATTTTATAATTAGAGGCCAAACCTTTTAAGAAGGGCAAATCATCTGATAAAAAAAGTTTCTCTGATCTTAAGAAGCTGTTTATGACAGTTTGACACACACACATAATTATAAACAAATAATTTTACTAAAGCAGATATAGTGGAGCTTTTTAAAAAGTTAATTGAAAATGAAATAAGTAACTATACATTTTATCTTGATTCTTACGGAGGTTGTGCAATAAAATGAGTTAGCCACGTACAGATATTATGCTCTACTTATGTGTAATTAAAATAATCATGGAAATAATCAAATATTTAATGGAGACAAGCCATGTCAGAATCATGAAATATTTAAGTGAGAAAAATTCTGGCAATTATCTAATTGCCACAATCTTATTCTTTGTAAATAGGCTTCAAGGAAACTGGTGTATACTAAGAACATTTTTCTAAGGAGTCAGTTGTATGTTTCCAAATGCCCTCTTAATTCTAAGAAGGGAATACATTTTTTGAAATGATAAAACCTTTTAAATATTTGAAATAATAGTTCAAATAGCGAAAGTTTTTTTTTCATTCTATATTATATCTGAGGTGACATATTTTTATTAGGTGATACTGAAAAGACCAACAATTACTAAATAGAAATTTTTAAATCTGGCATCAAAATTTTCTACATCTGATCATAAACTATTTTTTCAGTCTTCACTTACATTATGCTCTTTCACATAATCTATACTAGATTCATACATATAATCTATACCTCAGGCAAACAAGACCACATTGAGTTTCCCAAAGGACCCAAGCCTTGCTTTTGTGAGTATTCTTCCTTTTACCTGGAGTGATTCGTTATTCCAGGATTGACATTATTGACAATTTTGGTCAGATCATTCTTTGTTGTGGGACTGTACTGTGAATGATAGGATGTTCAGCAGTATCCTTTGGTTGCTACGTTGACAAACAAAAATGTCTCGAGACATGACCAATGTACCTTTGGGGAAAGAAATGTGTTTATTAAAAATTTTCCCTCATTGAGAATCCCTGTTTAATCGCTTCACACATGTTTGATGAAATCTTAGTCATCCTTCCTCTTCTAGAGCTAGAAAAAATACGATTTTTTTATCTTCTTCATACTACCAACCATTTGTATCTCCTCCTCAAACATCTCCAGTGGTCATTATATTATGTGTACTTATGTACAGATCTCATCTACATCATTAGAAAAAAAATCTGGTTGAGAGCTAGGGTCATGCATTGTCTTCCTTGAAATTTTCAAGAGAACTTTCTTGGGACAAGCTGTGTACCTCTTGCTTGCTCAGAAACCATTGGATATATCTTCTATAGTAGCCAACATTATAATTATCACTATTTTGTTTGTCTTACATCACTGTCTTTTTTTAAAGCTAATTATGATTAATAGTCATCAATCTGAAACATGGTGTAGACAAGTTCTAGTCTCCTTTACTCCTTGAAACTGGAGAGTAGTCATTGCTGTTGAATTTAGTAATGGTCTTGTTGTCTTTTCTCTCTGAAGATAAAGTTCATTACTAAACAAATTAACTTTTCAATTACTGCTGCTAAGCCAGAAGTAATTGAAATTCACTGAAACTTTCAATCTATTTTTTCTAGTTGTTCTTTTCTAAGCACCAATAATTTAAAATAAGATGAAATTATGCTGCTCGTGATTTAAAAACATATAAATAAAAATGTAAGTTGGCTCTTAGCCTGAAGACATACGATTTGGATAACAAATTTCAACTTCTTTCTTTCTCTCCCTCTTTCTTTCTCTGTTTCTTTTTTCTTTCTAAGTCTGTGGTTAAGCCTGGCTAGTCTTTGGATAAAATTTGTAACTACAAAACTTTGGGTTACTATAGGTAGTTGAACAAATAACTACATGTCCTGTTTTATTATTTGTGAGAAATAATAACATCCTAGTGCCAAATTGCTGAACTAAGGTCTAAAAGGGAAGATAAACAGAATTAGGGAAACTTTGAATTTAATAGAAAACGATGGTCACACAAGTTTGTTTTTTTGTTGTTGTTGTGGTTGTTTTTTTAATGAGGTACACTGGTGTAATTTGAGGATGTAAGAAATGATTTCTAAAAGGATGACAAATTTGGGTCTTATAGGACAGGTGAATACAACTGGCAATACCTCCCCGCCCCCCTCCCCCCGCCCACACACACACATCCAACCCAGGCAAAGTTTACCCTCTCAGCCATAGTCAGAGGTACTAATGACTGAACAGCTACAAATTCATAGTTTGAAGCCCAGCCTTGGGTAATTTAGGAAGCTGATTCATTTTTGACTAAAAAACTAAGCCTTTCTTCAAGACTAGTAGAATCCAGCCCCCAGTCTAGTGCATTTTTTTTTTTTTTTTTTTTTTTGAGTTGGAGTCTCACTCAGTCGCCCAGACTGGAGTGCAGTGGCCTCTCCCGGCCACCGCAGCCTCCACCCGCTGGGTTCCGCGATCCTTCTGCCTCAGCCTTCCGAGTAGCCAGAATTACAGGCACGCGCCATCACGCCCGGCTGATTTTTGATTTATTGTAGAGATGAGGTCTCACCAAGTTGCCCAGGCGGGTCTCGAACCCGCGGGCTCAGGCAATCCACTCACTTCGGCCTCCCAAAGCGTGGAATTACAGGCTGAACCACCGAGCCCGGCTGCGTCTGCATTTGCCTTTTTTTTTTTTTTCCACCCCCTTTTATTCTCAGAAACAAAGTGTCCATTCTAAGCCTGGCATCTAGACCCTTAGGGACTATGGTCCTATGATTAAACACCAGCCAAGAGTTTTGGGCCCTGCTATTTGGTTTTAGACTTTCATTATGAGCTCTATCTGCCTGTCTGGAGTTTCCAAATTTTGCCCAGATTCTTCATCGGACATTCTACTTATTAGAGTTTGGGACCACTTCATCTAAGATATAATATGAATTGAAAGTCGCAGTTCTAATGTGCAAACCCAAATACATTTGATTTCAAAGTCCTCTGTAAAATTCTTTACTCGTGCTATGAGTCAAGACAATATCATGGTCCTGCCATTTCTCCTGATAATGCTAGAATAATGTCACCTCAAGGACTTCTGCTATGCCTGCATATTTGGTCTTCATGCTCTAGTCAAGATCCACCTTAATCCAAGGATTTTGTTACAGTCTTCATTGGCTTCCATCTGCTGAGACCTACACTAGACATCTGGTTAACTAAGATATTTCTGACGATGATTCAGTGTTTGAGATCCACAATCTTCAGAAGCAAGATATTATTTTTTTAGTTTATGTAGTTAACAGCAGATTAAGTAAAATAGTCACAGAATCCTCACATCAAGAAAACAGACTTACATGCCTTTATTTTGGTTAAAGTTGCTGGTTATGCACTATTATGCTTTCGTCGTTTTCTAGTCACAAAAATGCACAAATGATTAGTGCAAAAGGATTAATTTAACCAAGCCAGACCTTCAAAAGCAAAGATATACTAACATTTGCTACATTTCTGGGGGTAGGAGATAAAATTTATAATCATCTATGGAAATTCCTGTCACTTGTGCCAAACTACATTTTTGCAGCCCTATTGAATTAGTTGTTCTGGGCATAGCCAATCATTAAAATAAATTAAACCTATACAACCAGCTTGGGGTAGCTCTCATTACCGGGGCAGTCACATTTGTAACACAAGGATTTTTTTTTCTACTTTTTTCACAACTAATATTCCTCCCAAATCTTCAAATTATCCAAGAATAAGCTGTGTTAGTTTCTTTTGGAAAGATAGATGTGCTATCCATCATGAACTGTAGCTTAAGTAATGTCAAATCTAAAATTTGCTAAATACCGATAATATTAATCCTAAAGTTTGGGTGATTCTGAAATCTTCCTTTCTTTTTTTAAGGAAGATCTTCACATGTAAACAATCAAGTTTAAGTAGTGTGGTGTACTGCATGAACACTGAAACAAGAAAACAAACAGGATTTTCAAATTGAAGAAAATACTTAAATCCTTTTATTTTAAAGAATATTCCTGTGTATAATACTACATAACATCAATATTTATATATTCTAATATCACTAAAACCATGTCCGTGAACATTATTTTAAACGACTCAAAGTCAATATCATACAAAATAATTTGACTTAACTAAGAATGCTTTCTAGAGTACTTTCTCTTATATTTTAAAAGAAAGTATCTTAAGCTAAAAGTAAAAGTTATAAAATGCACAAAATGACCACGATCATCAATAAGTCATCTAAATACAAAAAGACCTACTATAGCTAAAATTCAATTGGCTAATTTCATTTCCACAGGAAACTGAAGCATTTCAACAGTTAAATTAAATAAAGCTGATAAAATACCCATAAAGAATAAACAGGATTGTACAAAGCAGATTTGTTCACATTGTGAAATATGATATATACTAATTTCGATGGAGCCAACAATCAGCCATATTTACTTTAAAATAATACATCTTAATGTCATATAATACATGTATATAAGAAAATATATAAATACTATGCATATGTAAGTGAACATACATATATAAAAATGTAAATATAGGAGATTTGCATAATTTAAAAAATATGTAGAATACTATAACGAATAGTGTAGGACTATAGGGTACTATGTCAAGCACTCGAACTAAGGTGTTTGATCAAATGCCAAGAGAAATTTTCTTCACACAGAACATAATGTCTGTTTGTGATGAGGTTCCAAGGAAGCTCAGCTGGCAATTTAAAGAGTCCTTGAGGGGATTAATTTAGCTACTCCATTAAGACTTAGCAGAAAGGCAGTAAGAGGTGGGGGCTGGTAAAGATTAATTTATCCTACCAGTCAGCAAAGCTGGGACTGGGTTTCCTTATGAAAATCAAGAAAGTACTGTGGGACTTGGGTGGTGTAATAATTGCATAAGGTCAGCTTTAAAAAAAAAAGCTTAGAAGTCGATGCTAGCTTGTTAGCATTTTACTACCGTTTTTATTTAAATTGCAATAATTTGAATCCCTTGAAAGAATACCATCAATTAGATGACTTTTATTAATTAACCACATTATGGATCAACTTTGTGACATCACTGAATGGATTTCTTTTAATGTGGTGGTCTTACAGCATTAGGCATGCTCTAAGAACAGGAGTTCACAGGTGTGTGTGTGTGTGTGTGTGTTTGTGTGTGTGTGTGTGTGTGTGTGTGTGTGCACGTGCACACGCATGCTTCTGTGTGGTTTACTATTTTTCTCCCAAGGGAAATTCAAACAATGTAACATATTTTAATGGTAAAAAAGGTGTTACAAATATCAGTAACGTGTAGAAACTTTTAATTCTGTGGGATGCCAAGGTGGCAGAATGTTGTGTCCCAAAGAAAGAAAATGAGGCGGGCAGAAAAGCACGTATGCTAATACATATTTGCTCACAGACACATACACTTGCAGCTTTAAAGAGAATACATAAAAATTATGCTGCAGACAATATCTTTATACAAATTTATCATAGCATCTGTCAGCTCCATAATATGTTCATAAAACCAGAAACACGTGTCGTAACAGTATGCTCACTTTGGTATGCCCACTGTTGTTATCTCAACTTCCCTTATTGCTAGTCTGGCTGTTGTCCATCAGATCATAGCCTCAGGAATTATTGCTACTCCACTTTCACATCACAATGCAAAGTTTAAATTTAAATACATTAAAGATACGAATTATGGTACAAAAATAGAGAGAAATGACACTGTACTTAGAAAGATAATTCAAATAAAATATCTAGGAATGGAGGGAATTCAGGAAAAATCTCATAGATGAGTGGGCATAATGGTAGGAAATGTAAGAAAGTTAATGAGTAATTGATTTTCAAAAGGGTAGTTCTAGCAATGACAGTGCAAGATATGGCATATAACAGCACTTGGTAAACACCTTAGTATACACTAGTAACTATAGACATGTGAAACCCTAGAAACATGTACACCTCATAAGAAATTGTCTAAAAATATGTGAATCTTATCTGTTAAGCATTATTACTTTTTTGGTATCTATATCCTGAAAAACTTACAGCATTTTACAAAAAGATTTTAATAAAAAAAGGATTTTTGTAATATTACTGTTTTTGGTGGGTGCCAAGATTTAAATATTTTGTATTTTGTAAGTTTTATCTTTACAAAGACCAGATTTCCAAAATGAAATGCAAACTCAATGAAAAATCACGAGGCTTAGAATCTGAAATAATCCAGAGACTGGATCTTGAGATATTTGTGAAAGAACAAGAAAAACTTAAAATGCATATTTGGGACTGTTACAGTACAGTGTGAAGAGAGAGGTTTTAGAAAAATGCCCTAATAAATAATAGGCAAGTGGAAACATTTCTTCCTTCATTCGTCTGTTAACTACCTGTGATAATTAGGAAATAAATTATCCACTTCAAAACAATCTCATAGATCTACTTGGTACTTAAAGCATAATACAGGACTGAATCCTCGTTAAGTGGGATCAAAACATTTCAGCTGAATGACAAGCAAACAAAAAATTCCTCCAAATATATATATTCTGCCAGAGCTTGAATTTCTGGCAACTATTAGAACCTCATTAAGAAACAAGTCACTCTCCTAATGCTGTTTGTACATTAATAGCCATTTCACTTAGCTTTTCATAGCTGAAAATTAAGGGCAGATGCTATGCAAGATGTCAAATTCAATGTGTCCTATCTGTGAGACAATTTCTCTGTAAATCTTGTGAAATTTATGTTAACCTTTCCTTTTCTTGAATACCTCTTGAGAGAAAGTGATGCAGAATTGTGCATTTCATTGAACCAGCTGAAAATGTAACAAATATTACCAGCACCATAAATAGGATTATCATTTCTTAGTAAGATCAGTTGTTATAAACCTTTTAAAGATTTTAAGTCACAGAAAGTCAAAGTACCTATTATAATTTCTTTAGTAATTATGAAGTTGGTAAAAGCGCATTTCTTTCTGAGTAACATTGCTATAATGCATTATGTCAAAAATTAAATGCTTTCAGAAAGTTCGAGAATTGAAAAATACATGTGATAAGATGGAAAGAATGCACCTATCTTCAGTACTGTACACAAACAGGTCTAAGTTCTGGTACTGACTCATATTTATTTGTGTCATGTTCCAGAATTGTAAAATCTTGCTGAGCCTCAAGTTCTGCATTTCTTAAATAGAAATAAGTATAATAGTTGCCATTATTAAGGAGAGTCTAACAGTTTTCAGGCACTGAAGCAGGTGTACTGAATAATCACCTTTAACTCTTTCAATAATCTTTTAAAATGGGTATTATTATCATAGTTTTTAGGAGATATAGAAAGTGAGGCTAAGGAAGAAAAGAAACCTAAAATATATATTATATCTATCTTGAATTTGTTTCAAGTATTAAAGGAAAATATGTTTCTATTTAGTGATCAGTAAACAGCTTTGAGAAAAGTGAATATTCTTCCAATATAATTCTCCACAGTTATACACCCATTCCAATTTTCTGTAGTGCATCCTTTCTCAAATACAGATGTCTCTTCAAACAAATGGCCACCCATCCACATCACAGAAACTAGCATTTCAAAGTTGTAATGTTCTTCTTACTGACAAGCATCAATCCATGATTCCACCCAAATGGACATCAAGGTCTCCAAAGCCTCTGACAGTGCTTCTTTTATGCCTTGCCTCATTACATTCCCTGACCTTGATTTCTATGACATTATCCTTGCTGGGTTTAGAACTCTCTTCCTTTACATGTCTCCGAATGTTCCTTCTGGATTCAATACCTCCTAAGTCCTGAGCATGATTTCTAGGAGCTTTGTTTTGTATTCAGTCTCTCTTTGCTCTACTGTAATGTAAGGCAGAGGAATTCTGTAGCCTCTCTTTTATACATAGTCATTCTTCTGCAATTCTAAAATAACATTTTAAAAAGAGAAAAGAGGAAGAATAGAAAGAAGAAAAAAATTGACCCTTACATGAAAGTAAGTGAGCAGAGAAATGAATAGTCATGCCAGATCTCTTTTGTTCTTGTGCTGTTTTCAGTTCTTACCTGCACATACATATTATTTTGCGTATTCTTAACAATGGTTCTGAAAATGAGAAATTCTTCTCAATTTTACTTAAGAGTAATTTTAGTTTTTGAAAAAGAAATGTTGAACTTGTACTGCTAATTAGTGGTATGGCAGGAATTTGATTCAGGTCTGCCTAACTATAAAATTCTTGTTCTTCCCAGCAATTCTCTTAAAAGAGGGAGGTTTGGGTGCCAGGATAAGAATAGGAATAATGAAATATAAAATACATGCAGGAACCTCATCTGAGTGCCTTAGTCTATTTTTACAACCTCCAGACCACTTTAAACCATAGGACGCTTCCATGCAAACAGCAATTCTGTTCTTACCAATAATCAAGACTGAATGTGACAGTCAAAGACCCTGCTGTTTCTGACCATATCAGCTATGCCAATTAAATGTTCTGCTGTTATACCTAAAACTCACTACCCAACCCACCTTCTCCTTAAATTCAGAGGTGCCGTATTAACATTTCCCAAGTCTTTTTTCAATGCCCATTGCAAGTACTTGCCAGTTTCTCTTTCTCCCTTGCCCACTAATTCAAGCCTCTTGTTCTAAGCAAAGATAGTTGGCATCATTTATCTACCTGATTATCTTACTTCATTTCCTGTTTTTCCTTTATCTTCCTCATCCCTTTTCTTCTTACCTGTTGATCTATTTTATCTTCATTTTTTATATCACACTTGTCACAGTCCACCTTGCACTGAAGCTTATGGTGCTTACACATTATTTCTATTCCTATGTGAAAGCTTTTATAAAGGCAAGGTCCAATTTTGATTCAACTCTGTATCTCTGTCAAGGTCTAGCCTGAAATCCTACACGTAATATAGTTGCCATCAATAGTTATCAAAATAGAGAAGAATTAAGTATTTATGTGTTTTTTTCCTATGAGCAAACTGAAACTAGGAATGAGGGAGAGTTTAAAATTACATGATTAATTAGTTTAAATGTTGCACAATAAATCTAATTTATGCTTGAAATATCAGGGTTGAAATTGTTTTTTTAAATATCTATGCAGTATACCTTTGATCCAAGAGTGTGTTTTTATTAAATAAACACATAAGAAACATGCAAAATATTCAGTTATGCATTATTCTTAATGTATTCTTTTATTTCCCCACCATGCTTCAGAAAATGTTTTGCCTCATTACCTAAATAGATTTAATGATACAGTAAGCAAAATTATGTACAACAAAACTAAGCACTAAGAATTTTCAGGCTTATAGTGTGAATTTTTAAAGTCATTACTTACTCTACCATTAGAAATAATCATCAACTGTGCAAAATCACAAAATCTCCACAGTACTAAGAATACTTTTATTAGTAATCCTAGGAGTTTTTTCCATGTAGAACACATGAGATTTGTAAAAGTTGTTATTAATTCCCAAAGGGCACTCACACAGATTCCTAGTCTGTTGCTACAGAAAATGAAAAAAAACTCATTACTATTAACTATTAAGGAGACTTTGCAGTTAAAACACTGACTTCCATAAAAGGTAATATAAAGAAAGTGTTCTGTATTTCACATCATTAAATGACAACAATTCTTCCTAGAACATCAACTAAGAAAAATAAGATGTGTAAGTTTCCTAACCCAAGATATAGTCATTTATAATTTCAAAAAAATCTAAATATATACTTCACAAGATGAAAGTTGCTGTTTTGTGTTTATTTGTGTTTGTTTCTACTTTCTCAGTGAATTTTCTTCTTCTGTAATGGCTAGATGCTCATCAAATATCTTTTCCTCTTCCAGGACTTTTGACTCTATAATATTTCCTCACCTCCCTTGAAATAGATGCACTCATGTGACTCTGAGGCCTAGGGATGTGTACCATCTCTAGGACTGACTTATTAAGAAGAAAAAATACACACACACACACACACACACACACACACACACACACACACACACACACTGGTGCTACACTTCTTCCTTATCTCCTTGAGGAAAAGAAAAGACATCAAGGTCTTGGAGGAGGCTAGAACTATAAGATGGAAGGAGCCTGGTTTGCTGAGTCCTGTGGAAAGCCATCCCCAGAACACTCACACAAAATTATTATATAAGCAAAAAGTCAGTGTCTTACTGGAAATACTAAAATTATGGGTTATCCGTTACAAACTGATAGCCTATGTCGACCAAGAAAAGTTCAGAAATGCTTTTTCAAAGGAATATAGTCCTTTCTTTCTTTCTTTCTTTTTTTAAGAATAATGTATGTTATTTACTTTTGGTTATTTTAAAAATGTATTTCAAACATACCAAAATTATTGCAAGTAGTAATATACTCAACGTACCATATATTTAAAATGTTAACATCTTGCCATAGCCCTTCCGGCTACTTGGAAGGCTGAGGCGGAAGGATTGCCGGAGCCTAGCAGGTGGAGGCTGCGGTGGCCGGGAGTGGCCACTGCACTCCAGTCTGGGCGACAGAGTGAGACTCCAACTCAAAAAAAAAAAAAAAAGAAGTAACACCTTACAGATGTACTTGTAAGAAACACTTCCCATCCTACCATGTCTCTGTTCCTCCCCTTATATCTTTGAGGTGGTGTATGTACTTCCCACCTCTGTCTTTAACTTTTACCACATATCTACATATGCATACATAGTATCTAGTATTGTGCTGCGTATTATCAAAATGTAGTGTGTCCTTTTGTAGCTCATGCTTTTCACTCACTCATTTGTAACTGGATATAAAATTATACCCCTTTGTTATTAATTTCTGTGAATGCTAGGGGAGACGAACATCTCATAAATTACACTGGCTATTATTTTTGCTATTTTGTACACTGCTCATTTTTTGCCTGGTTTATTATTAACCTTGGATTTTTTTCCTTGTTTAGTTGGTAGCTGTCAACTCTTTGTCATCTGAGAGTTTCTTCTTAGCTTATTTTGGCCAGAGACAATTTCCTCAAAGAATGTCTAAAAAGGGAATGGGGATATTAAGAGTTTTTGTTTCTGCAGTGATGGATCTAGTTTATGTTAGTTATAACATGCATTTCCCTAGGGACTGTGTGAGCCCACTTGAGAAAACAATTGAAGTGTCTTAATGAATTAGAGGTAATGGCATTTAATTCTCTGGGACTAGTGCCATTAGAGACCCTTAGCCCATTACTTAATCAACAGAATTGTCAAATTTAATCAAGGCTTGTTTTGTTCCCCCCCCATGATTTTATCTTATAGACTAATTAAGCATGTATGAAATATTTGTTGTTTGTAGCATTCCCCAGAATATTTTCCTAATGTGTTTATATTTTTTAATATAAGCATAGAAAAATAATTTCTTTGAAAACACACACACATCTTCCTTGAGTTCTACCATTCAGAAGGAAAAATAAAGGAAGGGGTGGAGGAGGGAAAAAACAATCAATTTGGATGAGAATCTTTGCACACAATCAGTGGGTAAAAATCAATGTGACTCCTAATCAAACATGGATATCACAGTGGGAATATATACAGTCCTGCATTACTCAAACAAATGGCTAGTGTTGCTCTGAACAGCAGTAATTAGACCTGGATTGCATTTGAATTAAAGCAGGCAGAATCCTACTGTTAATTTACTAAACCAAGATTGCTGGGGTGTGATAGTGTATGCCATTTTATAGAAAACAAAGAATTTAGTTTCCGAATCTACACCCTTCTGCACACCTGTTGTAAAGTACTTCCCTGTCTTTTAGTTGTTTTCCTTGTCCTGGAAGCCAGCAGTGGATACCAGGGAGAATTTTGGTGTAACAACTACAGTAACTCCCACGTTTACAGTTCAATTGCGAAGTAGAACTTGATTTGCCTACAACACTTTAGAAACTGCTTCAATATTCAGTGTCTCTAAACTACTCACGTCAGAAACACACACAAAATCACACACTTTGAAATAAAACCCAAATAATAGGAGGCAAAATACTTCTATTTTTATATCATTTGTAGTTGCTGCATGGTAGAATCCTTGCTAAGAGACTTCATTCATTCCTACCAGTGTTTAGATTTTCTGAGGCATGTCACTGCTCCTGCCAATCCTCAGTTTTTACATGTTGAAATGGAAATGTGGATTAGAAATTAGATTAGCTTTGGCGCATTTCTATGGGGTGTGCAAGATCTATGAGACTATAAGGGTTTGTCTGAAGAGTTTTTTTTTTTTAAATTAACACCAGGCCACAATTATCTCTGGTTTTAATAACAGGTCACTCTGTTTTGTTTGCCAAATTGTTTTCAAGATGAAAAATTTCAGTTTTGGTTATAAAGACCTCCACCTGTTTGGCTTCGCTCATTTCATCAAATCAACTTCCTTCAGCACCCTACTCCTCACACAACAGGCACTAGTCTTTCAGATAGTTTGTAGTTAACACCTGCATCAGTGCATGTGTGTGGCTTTAATGGATGTCTCCTCTCTTCTGAGTGTAGGTTCCCTGAAGGCAGCAATCCTCTCTTTGGGCTCACCATCTTATTCTTGGCCTGAAACACGTGGCCTCATGGAAAGTGAAACTCAATCAACATTTTTACTGACTAAAAAATGAAATGGGACCATACTTGTTAATTTTTTTGAAACCCCCTTCTTATGTCTAGCAAATCATTTAAACACTATTTAATTTTACAAATAAATATATCAATTTATTTAACAATGCTCACATATACATAGGTGTTTATCCTTTCTTATTCTTTGAAATTACCTACAGTGATGTAATAAAATTAGTGTATATGCATTTGGAGTACTAATCGCCTACTTAGGATAAATTCATCCAGCTGAAATGTTAGGTTAACAGTCATACATATTTGCCTGTGATACATATTTCTGAACTACCTCATTAAAGGTTGCACAGATTTATATACTCTCACCAAGATTGTATCGAAGTGCCCATTCCCCTTCAGCTTTATCAACACTGAATACTATACCTATAATTTCACCTTGTTAGTTATGAGAAGAAAAATCAAGACTAGAGATATGTTTCTGTTTTCCTTTATCTTTTGACCATTTTCTGATTTTTTAAATATACAAGGACTTCCTATTCAAAAACATACCCTGGTCTTTTTATGATTTTGGTAGAAGATATTTTAAAAAGCACAAAGAATCAATCTGTAAAAAACAAATACATAAGCAAACAGTTGCCTCAATTTATATTAGGTACTATAAATGAGATGCTGCAAATATCAGTGGATTTAAAGAACCAAGTGATTGTTGATTTTGGTCCAGATTTCTTATTCTACCAAAAACACCTTAAACTCCCCCCCCAAAAAAAACCTTAGTTCAAATCTTATAAGAATGCAGAATGCAATGGGCATAGCTTTGGGGCTTTGCTTTTATCTGTAGAATTTTAAACAATCAAACCAAAAAAAATGAAAAAAGAAAAAGAGAAAGAAAAGCTAGCTAGTTATCACCTGTAGATCCTGAACTGAAAGATCGAAAAATACTGGATCGTGACATGATACGGAGACAGTGGATGACAGGTTAAGTTGGAAGTGAAGGAACTGGTAGTAAGAGACAAAAAGGTTTAAAAGAATCAAGAATCTTGTCTGGGACAAATGTTCACTTCTATTTAAAATTTGGTCTAGGTTCAGAGATATTTGCTTTCTGATCAGAATCTATTTCCCCAAATTACACTGGTGAATATTTCCTTTTATTGATTCAGCTGAACCAAAAATAAAGCAAAGATAACAGATGATACAGGGAGAACCCTAAGTTAGGCTAAATATATCAGAATTTTGCAGAAGAAAATTTTCATTATCCTGTCAATCACCACATGCTGATAATCTTCTTCCCCAGTCTTTTCACCAAGTTAATTAAGATTTCCAAATATTCATAAGATTGAAAAATGCCAAAGGTTTGAAAAATAAAGTTTCATGCTTTGATGTTACAAATCTAGGAATTATTAAAACTGCCTAATTTCTAATTAAAACAAGGCTGAAATTGGCTTTAAGTTACTCAGGTAAATGAAAAGTTTCATTGCTATAACATTAGTGGGTCAACACATCATTGTATTCCTTTTTTATAATAAACACACACACTCTCTCTCTCTCTCTCTCTCTCTCTCGTTATCAGTAATGACACGTGTGTACTGCCATCACTATTGATCATCATTTTATCTATGGAGTCAATACACACTTAACTCTTCAAAAAAGTTTCTTATTTATTCCTATCTTGAGCTATTTAATTTAATTTAATTTTTCTTCTCTATATTGTTTTCACTATGGCAACCAATCAGACCACACTACTCTTGCTATATAATCATTATTGTTGCTGTTGGGTGGAAGGATGGTGAGGACGTGTATGTATGTAGGTGTATGTATGTATATGCATATATTAAGTGTGTGTATATATCATAAGCTTCAGTAAAGAAAAGGTTGTTCTACTTAATTTTTTTCTATTCAGGATATCCTCATTCACTCAATAAGTGATGTTTAGCGCCCATGAGGCATTACATGTGGGGAGCTGTTCATATCATCCCATCTACCTGTGACTTGTGTATATGTGAATGAACGCAGCTTAGACCCTTGCTCTCATTGGGTTTACATTATAGTTCCTATCACAATGCTGGGCACAGAATGCATTTCAATCATTTAAAAAATAAAAACAACTGTCGCTTAATTCAATTTTGCATTAGTTACATAAATCATGTCTCATGTTAACTCTAATCCAAAAGATAGATTTAAAAGCAGAAATTTGGAAAAAAGCAACATTCAGATAGTGCCTTGTAGGCAAAGGCATATAATAACCACTTCTTCATAGCTCTACAGTTGAACAACTGGGCCTGCACACCACATGGCCACGCTGCTGTCACTTTTCTTAGTAAATCAAAAGTCAATTGTAAAAGTATCAAAAGTCAATTTTCAAAAGAAATTATTTTAATACACCACAAATAATGTTTTAAAACCTGTTCCTTACTCAAAGCACTCTATCCATAAAGTGTGGTTTTAAATATATATGTCACCCTTGTAATTGAATAATTGTGAATGTGTGAATATTGCATTACCAATTAAGGATATACAAGTATATGTTTTTATAGGGTCATTTGGGAATTTAAATGTTTTGCACATTAAGTTAAAATTGTAAAAAGAGCATGAACATTGGCCATTAATAGGTGTTACTTTAATATCCTAGGACATTTAGAAATCACTTCATTACATTTTTGTAATAATTGGTTGGATTTGGCAGGTGGAATGACGGCGTGAAATAGTTTAATTGCATAAAATAAAATGGATTACATGACACCCACCCACTATTCCAGGCCCATCTTTTCTTTTGCCAGAAGTTATGTATCTTGGTAACCACACCACACAATTAATCTGTGAAAATTAATGAGTGAACATATGAACATAATTAATACATTTAATCCCTAAATAAATTTAAGTTAGATTTTGACATTTTATGTATTAACTAAAGTCTGTCTCATACATGTGATTTATAGTTCAATTAAATATTCCTAAAGATTCTCCTGTGAATAAGGTATTATGCTAGGTAGTTTGAAAAATACAAAGAAAACAAACACTCCCATTACCTTCAAGGAATTTATGATATTAAATTATATATTAAAGACTCTTATGTTAATACTTTTACTCTACTAGAAAAGAACGTGTTAGGTGATACAATGCAGGCACGGGTGGAGGTTTATGAGAGAGTTGAGAGACAGATTCTGGGTAGTGAGAGATTTCAGAATAATTAATGGAAGAGGTGGAATTTGTACTGGGCTTAATGCATGCACAAGGATTTGCCATTTCATGGTTGTAAAATATGCTTTTGTATACATATTTTCTTGGCAATTTTTGATTGATAGGGACAAAGTGTTGCATGGATTCTGTTACGTGTTTCCATTTGACAGACATATCTTATTATGTCAGTAAAACCTATGTAACACATTGGGAATCATCACCTGGGTATTCACAGTACACCTCTGCAAGGATGTATTATACAACTGTCATGAACTTGGCATTTCATCATAAAGTGCGATGTCGATTGGATTTATTTGCACAATAAAGCAACTGGTAGTTGGCTGAGCTTATGCATTCTGATTTTCTGACAGAAAAAGACAAGGGCATGAAGTGGATCTGTTTCCATTATGAGAAAGAACACATGAAACCTGAAAGAACGTTCTTATTGCAGGTCTGGACCACTGACGTATACTTTATGTGTTTGATGTGCAATGCAAGACCGTTTCTTCTCATGTTAGCTTACATTACATTCTAGTAATGGGACACACATGGATAAAACAAGCAAATAAATAAATTTTATCAGATGCAGAAAATTAAAGTTGAGTGAGAGAATAGAAAGTGAATGAGGGGCCAGAAAAAGAAATGATTTTCCAATTCCAACAGTTCACTTTCCTGTGATAACATTAACTAAACATATATTATGACTTCTTAAGGAATCCATTACACACCTCAGGTTTTATAGCTTTTTCTACTTCATTAGGAAGTAAAAGAGAAAAAGTGTATCTTAAAAAAAATGTACGCTCATTTACTATTTTGACCATAACATTTTTAAAGATAAAAATCAGTATGGAACTGTGAAATACATGCATACTTCTCCAACTAGCATTTGTGCAGTCATATTTTCCCTTCCCTCTTCTCCTCTCCCCTCCCTTCCCCTCCTTACCCTTTTCTTCCCCTTAGTTCTATCCAGTCCGGTCCCATCCTCTCCTCTCCTCTCCTCTCTCTTTTTTTACCTCTTTGTATATTATTTTCTTTCTTTCTTATCTAAAATCTCGGTATGTGTCATGCAAGCTGCTTGTAATAGAGTAGCTATAGAAAAAAATCATTTCAAAATACATGGGTGTTAGTCTTTCTTGGTAGTGATACACAGGTGATTTTAGGTGACTTTCTGACTTAAGAATATTTTATCATTAAATGTCTCACTTATGATTACCAAGTTATATATTATATCATGCATATATATTAATCATTAATTATCTGTTTTATTTTTTGAGTCATGGTCTCACTTTGTCCCCCAGCCTGGAGTGCAGTGGCACGATCACAGCTCACCACAGCCTCAAACTCCTGGGCTCAGGCGATACTTCCACCTCAGCCTCCCGAGTGCTGGGACAACAGGCACACGCCACCGCACCCAGCTAATTTGTTTTCATTTTTTTGTAAAGATGATGTCTCACCATGTTGTCCAGGAAGGTTTCAAACTCCTGGACTCAAGCAATTCTCACACCTTGACCTCCTGAAATGCTGGGATTACAGGTGTGAGCCACAGTGCCTGGCCTATATTTCACTCTTGATAATAGTTTTCCAAACATTTTTATAATTACCCTATACTTCTTCTCTGTTCTCCTCCCTCTGGCTAGATTTTTACTGTATAGTTTAAATAGGCCACTTCATTTTTTTCTACAGCAATGCATACTTCTGTGTATATTAGAATTTTAAATGAGTTTACACTATATTATATACTTTAGCACTGAAAACAAACTTACATCTCCCAAATCATAATTACAAATATCTATTTTATTCAGAAGATTCTCATTGCTGTATGATTCCTTTACAAATATTAGCTTTAATTTTGGAAATAATTAACTGCAAAGCATGGACTAAACTGGAAAACTTTAGGAAAAAAAAAGTTCCACTTAGAGGAGGTTATAAATAACATGAATGCCAAGTAACAGAATGGAATTCTATGTGACAAGAACATTTTTAAAAATCTCATTTATTCTACATGCAAATTATAAAATGCTAGAATTATGCTAACCTTCTTTCAAGGATGGGGCCATCCCTTGTCTTATATTCTTGACAATTATAAAGCCTACAATAAACGTATGGAATTTATGTGAAAAATGAGTCAAAATAGCTCTCTGTGTACATTCATTATAATCTCCTTTCCCAGAGAAAGAGCATGACATAATATATGTATATATACTATTCATTAAATACACAGAAATACTTCCCCACACGTATCCACAGTTATTGTTTTGGTTTTTTTTAATTTAATGTTTCCACTTCTTTTCTGTTTTATATTGCAAAAAAAAAAAATCTTTGCAAAGAAATGGTCTGGAAAATATTTTCTTCTAAAAAAGAAAGTACTTCTCTTCTTCCTGTTATTGGTAATTCTGAATGCTAGATTTTTTTCTTCCCATTGAGTCAAAAGGTATCTAAGTACATGATTATGAATGGAAAATAGGAGACAAAAATCAGGTATTGGGAGTTTTTTCCTTTTCATTTGTCTGTGAATTTTTAATATAAATGCAGGGATGTAAAGCATTGATGCAAGTCAAAATGTCCAGCAGTTTAATTTTATAGAAATTATAAATAAACAAATTAAATATTTCTGGACAATGCCAGTATTTAGATTTTTTTAAAAACAAGTAAATTTCTTATGGATGGCAAAAAAAAAAAAAAGAAAAGAAAGAAATATTCTGCATTTCAATAGAATGATTTCTTACTTTTAATGTTTTAATAGAGTTATTTAACTTTTCTGGCAAACTTAATGCAAGAGTAACTTTTTCTTCAATAGAGAGATTTTATCTGAGTTTACATATCAAATGTATTTATCAAATAAGACACAGATTTTGTGCCTCATTTTACAAAATTTAGTGAGCAAATACTGTGTCCAAGGCCCAATAATTAGTAGAACTACCTAAAAGTACCATATTTGATATTTAGACATATTCTGTGAATACTGCTGTTTTGTTTTCCTAGAAGAAAGCAGTTTGAGATAAAAATTAAGGCATCTTAATTGCCAGAAAACAAATCAGGCAATAAAATCCAACATGAAAAATACAATCCAATAATAATCTGAATGCTATATATACAACTTTGGAGGGGTTGGGCTTTTTGTTTTGTTTTGCTTTGTTGTTTGTTTATTTTTTTTGGAATACTGATTGGTTTTTATTTCTTTTGCGCTTTCAATATGGCCAAGAGGAAATCAAGCCTAAGAGGTGGATATAGCTTTTCTGCGGCAAGAGACTACATTTTCCACCTTTTAATCCACTTATCACCACTGTCAAAGAAAATTTAGAGGTTTCTAAACTACAACTATTGTTTGTCATAAGATGATTTGGTGCTAACTAAAATTTTGCTAATCCACTTGATGCCTGAATAAATTATAGGGAATGTTAATTTTAGTAGATGTTTAAATAATTAAAATATTTAACCAAAAGAAAAAATGCTATACTAAAAATAATCATTCCTTTTTATTGATTTAAATGACATTATTATTTGAAAGATAGATCTTAAAAAATCATTGTAGTGTAGGAGTACTTTTTTCAAAAACCTAAAAGATAAGTTCCATTTTTCCATATGTAATTCGTAAATTTCCTTGAGTATCATCTCAAACATTAATTTTAAGTACATAAATCATGTTTACAACATTGAACTGAGGTAGCGATTTGATAGCTAATTACTATAAAGTTGAGAGCTGAAAGTTGACTAAATTGTACTTTATCATTCATTTCAAAAATAACGTAAGACTCCCCATAAATACTTATAGTCTTTTCTGTGGTTGCTATTACATGGTTCTCACCTGAGTCTGTTCTAGAGTTCCTGATTTTAAATGATGCAAATGTTGAGATATGCCTTAGTTACAAGGAATGGAGAAGAGATTAAAAGAAGAGAAAGAAAGAACTGGTCCTAAAGCCTAGGGATTTATTAAAAATATCAGTTATTAGCTTGTAATTCAAGACACTTCACAGAAACATACATGTCGGAAAAGGAGACAAACATAACAAATAAAGCATCCACGTTCAATTTCGCAAATAGACAGTACTAAGAGTAGTGACCATATTTCAGCTGACATATGAATGCAAAAGCAATTTGATGTACTCTCTTATAGCAGCACAGTTTTTTAATATCTTCTTATAAAAATGGCTTAATGTATCTGTTATCTTCCTATTTGGTTTATTTTATGAATTATCTATCTATACAATCCATACCTGCTGCAAAACTGTAACCTTGTGGTTGCCCTTGTCGATGGAACCTACTGTCTGCTATTTATCTTGACTTATTTTAACCGCAATGGTTAGTAAAGAGATAGTATATAATAAGAACCCATAGAAAGATGATGGGCTTGATTTTCTGTGTAAGTCCAGGAACTAAGTTTGCTATTTAGATATAGAGAAAAAAGTATATTTCAACAGATTTAATGGGAGAAAAGAAGATTGGCATTTATTTTTTATCTAGCAATTATTCATTTTTTTTCCAAAACTGTTCTAAAGGCTGAAATTATCATGCTAATCTTTTTATTTTTTTAATACAGATGAGAAAAAAAATGAAGCTAAAAATCATATTATCTTTGCCACATTTTTCTTTATTTTTCTTTATTATTTCCTCTAGGTGGAAGTCTGATTTAACATGCTCCTGCCTGCCTTGTTTTGAAAGTATTACACCTATTTAAAGCATGTGACAAGAGTTGAAAATTAGACAAGTCATTATATGTCAAATTTTCTTCCAAAATGCTTAAGAATATTGCTCTATTATTAGGTGAAATACAAATATGTTTTTAATGTTCAAGCATGAGGTCTGAGCTAAAGTACTTCTAAAAATGTGATTTTAACTTCTAAATTCAAGGCATCAACAGAATAGAGATAATCAAATTAAATTAAAGCTGATTCTTATTGACATACTTCACATAACCTTACATTTTCCAAGTTTTTTAAGGTCTGTTGCAGTCCTTAAGTAAAATTCTATCTTTAAAAAGTAAAGAAGAAAAGGCAAAGATTTATAAAAAGCACAAAACAAGCAAATAAATTAAAAACTCCATTAGGACTAGGTAAAAAAGAGGATTTACAAAAAGGATGTTCTTCACATTTAAACCTTTGATTTCCCTTATGTTTCTAACTCCTAATGGAGTCCTATAATAGATAGGTTTGTTTGAGAAGCCAGGAAAAATGCTTATATATTGCTTACCCAGGCATGAATTTCAAAATCCTCCCAGCTTTATAAATGTGAATGTGGATTGCTTTTGCTCTCAATACATTTTTCTCAATACAATAAGAAGGACAATATTCCAAGTTTGAGGTTTATACCACAAGGCATTTTTGAATTTTGCAGGCATAAGAAACTATTGGAATCTTATGGTTCAGTAAGGAACACATTTCCTCCCTCCTACTTGCTAGCACATAATTCAAAAGTGGCAAAGCCAGTTTTATCTAAGCTCCCAAAATATTCACCTTTGGCCCTATGTCAATAAAAAAGTTTTACCTCAAAGAATTGCTTTCTGAAGTTTTACTAGAAAATTCAACTTTACTTCAGCAGTCAATGAATATTAACTATTCAACTCCACCTTGATGACCCTCAATGGCATACTTCAGGCCACACTAAATGTGGGGCTTGTTTAGTGTAGAGAAAATCTTTATGGATCGTTACTGGGGGAAGTCAGCCCCAGATAACTTTCCTGAAAATATTCTGTACATACTTAATGTATAAATAAGAAATAGAGGTGGTAAATATAGGTAGATACAGAAAAATATATCCTGATTAAAAAAAGAAATTGAAAATAAATGACAAACATTTCAGTCTCAGAATATTTAATCTCATGGCTGGAATTTTGCTTGATTAGAAGTAGCCAGTACTTGGAACCAACCATACTATTGGTGGTCTCTGCTATGACTCTTAGCAGGTCTTGGACAAATTCTGTGGTTTCTTTATACTAACAAAAATATTTGTGTATGTTGTGTGTGTGTGTGTGTGTGTATGTGTATGTATGCACATCTTTAATCTTAATACGAACTTGTTACTGCATTTGTTTTTAATAAAATAAAACTCTCTACAGAGATTTCAAAAATTTGCTTCCTTATTCCCACTAATACGAGTGGGGTTTTCCAATGCCGAAAAGTGGAAGCAGGTGGAACACATGGTCAGAAGAAGCGTCGTCCTGCTAACATGGTATGTTTGACCACTTACTACTTGAGAAAAGCTGAGCTACCATTTTAAATATGTAATAAAAGAAACATTGCATACTATTTCATGTTAATATCATTTTACATTTTAATTACAAAGAACCACTGCTATAGAACATTGGATTCATTCTCAGTGCCTCACGTTTGTGCGACAATAGTTTTCCAAATATTTCTTGGTCTTGATTGTTAAAGCATCCTGGCTGAACTGTTCCTTAGGTGAAAAGTGACTTGGATAATATGTGCTGGGACATAAAGGGTGGCAACAGTAGGCAATGGTGCGGGAACTTATCTAAAATTGCATAACTCTGCAAGTTTGAGAATACAGTGGAAAAAAAAAAGCTGAAGTTGAAAATAGAAGAAATAAGAACTATGTTAGCTTGAGGGAAACTTTTTCCTTTAAATTACTTTTTGGAGGGATTTCCCTTAATATACACTTTACTGGACTGTAGGAAATTAAGAGAAAGATGGACAAAATAACATGGCAACAAATCTGTGAATGTAGGATCAGGATAATACAACACTGTCCATTTGGTTTTAGCAAATAAGACAAAGAGTTTGAACTGACGCTTCAAAGAATATTTTGGAGCTGTTATTCTTTCAGAGAAAACTCTGTAAGTTAACAAGAGAAAGGAAGAAAAAGAAACACTGACATTTACTTAACATATTTGTAGTATTTATATTTTTACCTTACTTCCCAGAAAACTTAACTTACCAAAGCAATAAAATGCATCCTAATGGTTAATCTATGGATTAAGAAAACAAACATTTGAACATGATCTGTGAGAATGACTTTTCAAAGTAACTCACTCAAGTTAACCTAGTTAAAATCAGTCTGTGTTTTATGAACCATAATATCATTCCCCAAGTTAATCACTTGAGTACTATATTCTTCCCCAAAAACCAAAATCCATTTTTCCCCCAAGTAATGAATATACTCGTACCTAAAAAAAGTGAAAAACCCATAGCATGAAGAACATGTTGGCACCTCTCTGGAATTTGATTTCATTTTTTTCATAATTCATTTGACTAATGCACCTTTTCTCCTCTGCAGCTGCTGTGCAGAGTGTCTGCCTTCTGTCTTAATATCTCATCATCTGCCATCTCCCAAAGGTAATTTTCTGACTGTTTCTGTTTATTGTCAACTTTTCATGATATTCCCCCTCCCTTCCTGCAAATCCCACTTCATGTCATACTGCAGTGATTAAGTATGTGCAATAGTTGTAACAGGCAGGTTTCTTTCACAACGAGGTAACAGGATAAAGCATGTTCAGGTAATAAAAAAAAAAGAAAGCTGATTCAGTAATTCTCACTTTATTTTTTTTTTTTTTGAGTTGGAGTCTCACTCTGTCACCCAGACTGGAGGGCAGTGGCCGCTCCCGGCCACCGCAGCCTCGACCTGCCGGGCTCCGGTGATCCTTCCCCCTCAACCTTCCGAGTAGCCGGAATTACAGGCGTGCGTTACCACGCCCGGTTGATTTTTTGATTTATTGTAGAGATGAGGTCTCACTGCCCAGGCGGGTCTCGAACCTGCGGGCTCAGGCAATCCACTCACCTCAGCCTCCCAAAGGTGCGGGATTACAGGCTGAGCCACTGAGCCCGGCTAGTAATTCTCTTTTCAATGAAGCTTCAAGGGTAATCACGATGTGCTTGCCTTTGAATCCTGAGGTCATATACTAAATCTATTACAAATGATTTGATAAATACTTATTTAATTATTGAATAGTTTGAAGTGCACTATCTAATTTTCTTACCACAATGGCACAAAATAACTAGATTTACTCAGGTTTCACCAAGTAATTTCCATTAGCATATATTCTTGCACTTTTCCTCCCAGTATTTGGAAAACTCTTTAGATAATTGCCCAGAGAGAGACCACATATTTAAAAAAGAAACAACAAAAATCCAAAAAACTATATTTTCTAGAAACTCCATCAAAACACATGAAAATACTGCATAGCGTTTTTAGAAAAAAATACAAAAATTAAAACTGGATTTCAGAAGTTATTTCATACTAAAATTTTATCATGTATTATTTTATGCTATGACAAACTTTGCAAGGCAAACAATTTTTTTTGCAAGGCAAAGATACTTTTATACCACATTTAGAGAAGGGAAATGGAGAAAGAAAGGAATTAGGAGAGTTCTCCAAAGTCACAATCAGCTATTTCAATGCTCTTGTCTAATACTGAATACAGCACATATTGCATATACCCTAAGTATCAGGCACTGTACTTTTTGAAAGCACCAATTAATATATTCTTCTCAACAAACCCATGTGAGTACTCACAATTATTATCTCCACTTTTCAGATGGGAAACAAGAGCAGAGAGGGATTAAATAATTTCCAGGTCATTCTGCTTGTAATTTAGGAGAAAAGTTTAATTCAAGCTGTCAGACTCCACTTTCAACCCATGTAACCACCAAGTTATACAAGTGCCTCATTTCTAAGCTAGTATTTCAGAATTCCATAAACGAATTCAATTTCCCCAAAATGGTAAATAGGGCCTATTTATTCTTTCTGCTTTCTTAAAAAAAAAATTTTTTTGATAGCTTAAAGGGTATTTTGTCAATTTTTTTAATTTTTAATTTTAAACATGTGAGGTACAATTCAGGGATAGATATACAAATATATTCATTATGCAGGTACCTTGTTGATGAGGTGTGCCCCTCCTTCCCTGGCAGTTTCCCACTATTGCCAATCTCACCTCCAACCCCAGTAGTTTCCCACTACTTCCAATTCCTTTCTTATAATATTATGATAATGGTTCAAGGACCATTTATGAATGAGAACGTGTGGTACTCAGTTATATGTTTCTGTGGATTCTATTTGCTTTTTAAAAATATAAACAATAGTAGGCTATTAATACAGTTATATGTAATAGGGCATTTATAAGGTTCTGTTCTTTTAAAGAATGAGCTAAAAAGTATGTTGTATAGGAATGTAACTCTGATACTCTTCTTACATCCATTTGGATCTCATCTCAATTAAAAGAGAAAATGAGACAAAGATTATATCTAAGAAGGTGTCTGCCTTTGGCCATGTCTACTAGGCTGCTCAGCTGTCTGGCTATTTTGCAATTGTAATAGCATCCTTTAACCATGGTCTTCCATATGATGCCATGCTCAGCATTAATTTTAGTTTTATCTGTTTAGAATTAGGTTAATCATTTTTAATTATGTGCATTTGTGCTTTAAAAATGTTTAATAGCCTCAAATTCCTTTTGAAAGTTGACAATATATATAAATATATAGAAGTGAAAGCCAGGCTCGTTGGCTCAGCCTGTACTCCCGTGCCTTTGGGAGGCTGAGGTGAGTGGATGGCCTGAGCCCGCAGGTTCGAGACCCGGTTGGGCAGGCGAGACCTCATCTCTACAATAAAATAAAAAAAAATTTAGCCGGGCGTGGTAGCGTGCCCCTGTAATTCCGGCTACTCGGAAGGCTGAGGCGGAAGGATTGCCGGAGCCCAGCAGGTCGAGGCTGTGGTGGCCGGGAGCGGCCACTGCACTCCAGTCTGGGCAACAGAGTGAGACTCCAACTCAAAAAAAAAAAAAAAAGAAGTGAAAATGCACTGAGACAAAACATTATAGGGGCCTCCTGTCATATTGATCTTAATTCTAGGATGTGCAATTGATCCTTTCATTTAAAAAAACAACAAAAATTAATGCCATTTAATTTAATGGCTCTAAAAACATGACTATCCCCTAACAACGATAGCCAAAATTTATTTAGCCCTTAGTTTGTACTACTCCAAGTACTTTACATACATTATCTCACTTAATTATTTCCTTTTTTTTTTTGAAAGCAGGATTTATTGAGAGGATAGAAAAGCTCCCATAGTGGGAGGAGACCTGAGTGGGCTGCCCAATTCTTCTAACTACATGAAATAGTCAGTATCATCATCTCCATTTTGCAGATGTAAAACAGGCTCCAGATGATTTTGTCCAAAGCCACACTGCCAGTAGTAACGAAGTTGGATTGCAACCTAGGAAATCAGATACCAGCTTGACCTGTTGGCCATGATTTGTTAGCCACTACTATCCAAAAGTACTCTCTACAATGATAGAAGTATGCTATAAAACAGTGGCTAGTATGGTTGAGATACTGGATTTTTAATTTAATTTAATTTTTTCTAGTTCAATTGTAAATAGGTAGATTTAGTTAGTGGTTACCATACTGCACAGTACAGATATTCTGCCTCATGTTGCTAGATTTTATGTATTTTCCAAAACATAAACTCAGTCAATTTCCACTTCTACTTGTAAAATGATTAAAGTCCATCTGATTCTCAAAAAAAAAAAAAGAGAGAGAAATTGTATATGTTTTTGAAATCACATCCTGCTGGTAATCTAACAGAATAGGTTACTAGAGGAAACACACTTGAAACTCACTGTTCCCTAGTTTATCTTTTTTTCACACATGAAACCCGTTTTGAACCTGGCTTCTCCCTTCCCAGCTGATCTGCTGATCCCTCTTTGAAGGAGGGGTGATGATACAATTGTGAAGCAAGCTTCCTTGTGCTTTACAGGAGGACAGCTACTGCTCCCCTGCAAAAGTGGCTTTGCCTGTGGCGTCCCCATTCATGTGCTTTTCCTTCCTTCCACTGTACTTTCAGCGTTAAACCCTGTGACTGGGGAGAGGCTCACAGCAAATAAATGCAAAGGAGCTTCACTTCCAGCTTCCTGAACCTTCCCATTATAAACAGCTCAGGCCAACACTCACTTCCTCGTACTAATAACTATAACAACATATAAAATAATATCTACAGAGCAGTTTGATTTACTCAGAAAACCGTATTAAATTCAAGAAACCTGCAAACCAGAGGCCAAATACCCTTAACCACACTTTATAAAAAGTTAAACTCAAAATCACTTGTCCAAACTTCACAGAATTACTATTTCACATAGTAATGTTACCAATAAAGAATGCAGGAGTTTTTGTTTTTCTTTCTTTGTGTTTCACTTTGTCCCTTACTTATACTTAATCATCTTGTGTGCTCTGAAACCAGACTGCCTGGGTTTGATGTATCAGCCATTAGCTGTGTAACCTAGGGCAAATTAATTAACCACTGGCATGTGGCAAATGTTTAATACATATTGGACATTACTAGTGTTATTATTCTGATTCATAAGTTTCACTTACTATTTTAGTCTTGCCTGTACTTCATAATTTAGTAAATAAAGTATAAACTGCCCTGCTTTGTGAATGAGTGATCACAAGTCTATATAACATTTTCCTGCAATTTTGGGGGCAAGGAATACGTTGATCATGGCTCTGCTCATTTTTTTCTCTCTCCTCTGTTCAATAAAACTTAGAAGAGTGCAGCACATGAGATATAATCCTCTATTACATACAAAATGAAGTTAAATATATATTTTGAATGTGCCAGTGTTTTATAAATGGAAAGATTTTCCTTAGCCACTGAATTCTTCTGACCTCAAGGAGACAGAAGAAATGTGGTCACAAAAGTTGTGAAGTAAATCTTTAAGGCCTCAAAGAAGTTCTTCCTTGAAACTTTAGCAGGATTTGCACATACACTATTTTGGGTCTCAGAAGACTTTGGGGAGAATGTCATTATTTTGTCTATACAACCTAAAATACTGTGCAAAAGGAAAGAAAACCTATTTGATTCAGTGTTACTTAAAGTGAAGAAACTGATGCAGGGTTGAATATCCCTAAACCAAAAATCTGAAATCCCAAATGCTCCAAATCTGAACCATTTTGAACACCGACATGATGCTCAAAAGAAATACTCATTAAGACATTACAGATTTGGGGTTTTTACATTAAAAATGCCAAAATCAATGTACTACAAATATTTCAAAACCTGAAAAAAAATTCAAAATCCAAAAATTTCTGGTCACAAGCATTTTAAATAAGTAATACAAAACCCATGTAATATAATTTATGAGCATGGAAAGAAGGAAAATTAGAACAAGGGGTCAGTTGCTAAAGAAAAAAATATATTTTTCTGTGGTGAGATGTTTACAGTGTGAGATCTCTCGCATGTCACTGTTCCTCTAGACAGAAGATTTTCTGGTAAGTAGGATAGTACTACTTAAAATTTGCTTTGCACATATACATTGTCAATATAAACCATTTTTTTCAGCTAGAAAGTCTACAAGGAAGAAAAAAATCCAAAAGTAACACACAAGTGAAAGTATGCTTTAGGGAGGTTGGGAGGAGATCAAAAGTCTTCAAACAAATAAGTATTAAAGAAATTTTAAATAAGCATCACTTTATTTCTCCTAGACCAATTGTATCTTTTGAAAATGCTGTACACGAATAATATAAAAATAGTCATCATTTTTCAAAGAATGCATATATCTATGAATGTGCTAAGGTTTAAGATAAAGTCATCTACTCAGAGCTAAAGTTTAGGCCAATTAAAATATTAAATTACTTTTCTTTTGACCTCAAGGGGAGAAGCTCAGGCTGATATCAGCACAAGCCATGATCTCAGCAGGGGAATTATGATTATAAATGGAACAGATCTTCAGATACTACAGAAACGCACATGTCAAAATATTTGGGACTATAGCTATAGACAGAATCAATATAAAAGACACATGCATCATTCTCCCCCTTGATTTTTCTATTAAGTTGAGTTTAGAATACCTCAAGCAGTAATATTTCATGCCAAAATTGCAGCAAAATTTGCATTAATTACTAAAGCATCGTTCTATTTAAAGAAATATTTCACTTTAGTGAAATTTTATTATTGACTTAAATAGTGTCTTTTCTCGTTTTCTTGGGTTATATCTCTATTCCTACTCAAGTCATGCATCAAAAACTAATTTTTGCTAACATCATTGCAAAAATCTTGCCCTCCACACCCAAGAGCCACCTAAGTAGTGCTTATAACTCCTGAAGCTTATTTATGCCAATTTACTTAAAAAACCAGACTACCTTAAATATACTGGGCCCTTTGGATGGTGCAGAAAAACTGCTGGGCTATTAAATGCTATTAGAGCAAGTACCTTGCTTCAAATAGGGACAGTGTGTCTAGTCTGATGTGGAACTGTGTGAACATGTACTGCTGGTGAAACTACGCTGCCTTAGTGTTTATCATTTTATCCCTTTGAGAGGTTAAGGTAACCTCAGAACTAAATTCGGACACAAATCATGCCTGTTCTCTTTACAGTATTGGTTAAACACAGATCACTCTACTTTTTTCAGTGGATATATTTCAAGTATGTGCATTTACAAGCATGTTGCTGATTCCCAATTAGGTTTAAAAAAAAAAGTTAGATGAATAGAACTTGTAATTGTGGATCAGTGATCGTTTTCCTGTGACTGTTTTTAATAGCAAAGCAGCTTGTTTTACGTATAGAAAGAAATGATTTATCATATTGGTTCAGCATGCTTGCTCATCATTGCTAGGAGTTTATAATTAGTTTAAATAGTACATTCCAAATGATGCTTTTGTTGTTTTGCTGTTGCTTAAAATTGGTTAATTGGACTTCAATATTACATTTGTTAATTAAATAATTGCAGTATTGATCATTGCCGGAAGCTGTAACCCCTAAAGATGCAAAATGGAGGTTACCTGAAAATGGGAAAAACGCTGAATGGGAGCAGAGCCCCAGTGGGAAGCAGCCATGCTGGAGGCAGAGCCCCATGGATCCTATTGAAGGACTCCTTTTGGCCTTAAAGGAATGCGTGCTTAGGCTTGAAAAACATTTCCCTTGATAAATAAAACAACTAGCTAGAATGTGCAAGGATGTGGAATTAGCAGTAGACCTATGTATGGAATTGTAAAAAAGGCTCAACAGCAAAAATCTCCCCCCTGAAGGGACAAGGGAATGCAAATTTTGAAACCTTTAGCTAAAAAGGAAAAACAAGTACTTCCTCATATCCTTTATAAGTAACAACATTGACAGTTGTGATTGATGAGGAAGTGGGAAATTGAGACAGAGTATCTCCACAAACAGGTGTTTTTGGGAAAAACAAGTCACAGACATGTCTTTTGATTTAAGAAATATTATAGTTTAATTAGAAAGAGGGTTAAAATTAAAGAAAGGATTAGATAAATAGCAGTTATAATTAAAAGATAAATGTTTATTATAGATGTAGGTATTAGTTAAATAGAAGGAATAGGAAATAATTAAGTTTTAAGGTAAACTTAAAATTATATACACTTAATGTAGGTTTAAAATTAAATACATTTAGGATTAGAAGTAAGATTAATTTCATATATAAGTGTAGATTTAGACATAAGTTTTGTTTAGAAATATAAAATGTAAAATGGGTAGAATTAAGAAAATAGATTAGTAAAGGAAAAGAAATAGAATAGCGAAGGGAAGAGATTCAGTTGGCCTAGAGGTCACAGGATGTGGCTGATAAATTGGCAGCTGGTATTTTGTTACACCACTGGTAGGAGGAAGGAACAAAATGAAACTTGTAAAGGTCAACTTCCCCATAAACAAAAGAAAAAACATGATGTAAACATTTAATGTGTAACATTTTGTGGGTGGGGGGATCAGTAAAAACTATATAAGCTTGTAAGAGTTGAATAAAAACTGGCAGAGTCTTGAACTCTCCCCAGGAAGAAGGATCCTGTTGTGTTCGTCTTTTCTTTTTCGCCGATTCCCCTGTCTCAAGCCTGACTCTCTCCTGGAGCTGGACTCCAGCAGATCATTGAAGTAGGTGCAAAAATTTTTATTCGCAACATCAAATATGAACACATTACTGAATTTTTCCCTTCACTTATATAGCTATTCTCAACAATAAAAATAACAGCAAAAACAATGGTTACAAAGAGTTTCTCTACAATCAGGCTTAGGCTCATTCCTTCTGCATCTCATGGATATGACTGGGTTAGTTGGTATGCTTTTTAACTTCTTTTAAAAATATAAATCAACGTTGATAAATGTGCGTGTCAACTGTGTTTGAGTGAATACAACATAGTGAGTCCTTATATAATTGAGTTTGTGTGTGTTTATTATGGTCTTCAAACACATCAGATATGTAACCATATACAGAAATATAAATGCATACTTAACAACCTTTGAAGTCCAATTCAGCAAAACACTCCTCATATACATGAGCATTGTATGCTGACTGTATGTGCTCTAATCTTATTAATCATGTATACATGAGAATATATGCAATATTTTATTATGAAGCAGATTGATATTTAAATTATTTTAACATACATTATGAAGACAATGTCTACACTCATATGAAATGTACAATATTTGTCTTATTATTTTGTTTTTTTAAATCAAAATATATTCCCTGGTTTTTCCTAATTAAATATTTCTTTAAAAGCATGTATGAGTCAAGTTGTGGACATTTCATAAACTTTTGTTTTGCCCACAGGCTTTCATTATAGCCAGTTTAACATGTAGCCAACACATCCTTAGTATAATCCTTACAAAGAACTTATACTAGATTTAAATACTTATTAAATAGGCATTTTATTATCAACATCCTTTCGCCCACACTATTAGTACCCACAGTCCTACTTTTGCCATTTAATTAATATATTTTTGACATTTCACCATCTTTATAAACGTGTGTATACATGAACCCCAAAATGCATGAAGTACACCATCACAGCATGAAGAATAGTTAACACTGAAAACAAACAATAACAACACCTCCATTTTGCCACCATTTTACTAGTATAACGATAACTCCCGTTTAGGAATTCATTATTTTCTTGTTTCAAACTCGGTTTCAGTAGATTTTATATCAATAGAGTTTGTGCTTTCTTATTCCTTTCTTTTCTTCTCTTTTCTTTGTGTCATATGTTTTGTATGAGAAGAAAGGAAGAAGGAAGGCAAGGAGAATGAAAGGATAGAAGGAAAAATAAGAAGGAAGGTAAGAAAGCAATAAAAGGTGTGCTGCCCTTTAAATTGGCTTCATCTTTATTTCAGCCTTTTCCTCTTTTCCTCATAAGCAACAAACTTCATATTTAAGTCTTATATAATGTTAGATAAGTGCAAACCTTAAGAAAACAATATTTCAGAATAATAAATCTTTTAACTGCCTATGTTGGTGAAATATGAAAATCTGTTTAAAACTGTATTTGCTTGCTGTGTTTAAGATACAAGATTTTAGAAACCTTGTAAGCGAAGGTCAATACATTCAGAACTGGAAGTCTGTGTATGTTTGAGGACCTCCCTATAGCAAGATTAACATTGTTCTAAATAGAAAGTCCTTTTGAGTATGAAAAAGATGTCCTTCTAGGTTTAACACCTACAAACCTTAGTTTCTAAATGTGAAAATTGACAGCAGAAACTTACTGCTGATTTCCATAATTCTGTAAAATCTTTGCCCACTTCAGCCTTCTCAATTGCAAAGCTATTCCAGATGGGACCATGAAATTTTTGCAGCAAGTTCTACAGCACATAATTTTGTTCAATATAGTTATTATGCCACACACAGCTGTATACTACCACATAAATGAGCACATGTGCAATAGAATTCTTGTATTATAACTTTTATAAAACTAAAATTGAGATTATACAGCCATACACAATAATTTATTTGAAACATCAACATGTGCGTTGCTCTAGGGTTACACAAATGGAGCCATCCCTTTTCCAAGAGAAAACGTTTGTCATTTAATATTCAGTATTAACACAAATGTTTTCCTCAGAATTATAATCTAAATTAGGTGCTTTAAAATACATCAATATATCATTAACTTCTTATTTTAACACATTAGATCTATAGAAGAATCAATTCTCCCTAACAATGGTGAGAGAACCTAATCACTCTCTAAATTTACTTTTAATTAGCATCATCTGCATTAATTGGCGTAGCTGATAGCAAAACATTACAGTGCACTGCTATTTTATATTGGAAATGTAATATATCTTTTGGTCCCATGTTTCTCCATAAGAACCTTAGTCATTTTTCTGCAGTCTCTCAGTAACCCTTTTTATGTATTTCTCAAGAATTTTCTCCAGGAAACTATATAGGACTGAATTAAGGATGCTCTATTTAAATAGTTTTTCAGGTAACTGTTTGGTTGTTATTACTTCTGCATGTTTAGGAATGTCCTGATAAATGTTTTCCTTCTTTTCCATTCTCTTTCCAAATTCACTAATTCTCTATCAGATTTTTGGATACCTCAAGGGAGATGCTGTGTAATCAGCAAATAGCTGAGAAGGAAGAATCCACCATTTATTAAATGCTTCCTGTTACAGTAACTATGCTATGTTTCCATTTGCTCATAATTTGTTTTACAATATTTACAAAAGACAGACAATATAAGTTTTGAAACAGACAATATATTTTTTGAGTCAGAGTCTCACTCTGTCACCCAGGCTGGAGTGCAGTGGCATGCTCATGGCCACCCCAGCATTGACCTGCTGAGTTCAGGTGATCCTTCAGCCTCAGCTTCTGAGTAGCTAGAACTACAGGCTCACGCTATATTGTAGAGAAGAGGTCTCACCAAGTTGCCCGGGGTTGGTCTTGAACCCCTAGGCTCAAGTAATTCTCTTGCCTTGGTCTCCCAAAGTGCTGAGATTACAGGCTAGAGCCACCGCGCCTGGCCAATATTTTTTTTCAATAATTATTTTATTATATTTTTAAAATCTGGGGTACAAATGAGGATTAGGTACATATGTGGTCATCATACAGGTAAAGTGTGGGTACACTTATTGATGTTATGTGCCCACCCCCCCGGCCCCTGGCAGTGTCTCAATACTACCAATTCCTTTCATGATAAATGTTCAGGGTCCACTTACGAGTGAGTACATGTGGTACTCAGATCTTTGTTTCTGGATAAATCACTGATTATTATTATTATTATTATTATTATTATTATTATTTTGAGTTGGAGTCTCACTCTGTCGCCCAGACTGGATTTTTTTGAGTTGGAGTCTCACTCTGTCGCCCGCTTCCGGCCACCACAGCCTCGACCCGCTGGGCTCCGGCGATCCTCCCGCCTCAGCCTTCCAAGTAGCCGGAATTACAGGCATGCGCTACCACGCCCGGCTGATTTTTTGATTTATTGTAGAGATGAGGTCTCGCTGCCCAGGGTCTCGAACCCGCGGGCTCAGTCAATCCACTCTCCTCAGCCTCCCAAAGGCGCGGGATTACAGGCTGAGCCACCAAGCCCGGTTTAAATCACTGATTATTATAGACCCTTGTCCTAACGGAGGGAGAAACAAAAAACAAACAGAAATCTAGAGCTGCAAAAGGTTAAGTGACTTTTCAAAGGTAACACAATTAGTACTTATAGCCAGGTAGTGTTATCAATGCTATAGGTCATAGAGTTCAGGCCTCCTGGCTCTTAAGTCCAAGGCTCTTTCTGATGCATCACCTATTCTAATGGTGTCTCAGCCTTCTTCTCTGTAGAGAAATCTACAAACACGTTAATAACAGATTTTCTGGTGAAATGAAGACCACCAATTAGTTTAATCAAGACCAATTCCTGACATTTAACCCCAGAACTATGATCTTACTTCTAACAATAACTTCCTTGTCAATTACTATATTTTCAAAGAATATGACTTCCCTTTTCTTGGCCTTACCTAACTCTTCTCTCATTTATCTTATTAAATGATACCATACTCTATCTTCCATAGGAGAAATTTCGCTGTTCCTTAATACTCCATCTTATCCCAAATCCCATCAGTTCTTCAATTCTGAGGGTTCTGCTCTGGCAGTGCTTCTCCAAGACAGTAGTCTTCAAATATTACTATGCCTCAGATTCAACTGAAGACTTGTTAAAACATGGTTGCTGAACCCTACCTTCAAAATTTTTGATTCAATAGTTCAGGGATGGGCCCCAGTCAAACGGCATTTTGGCCAGGGTATGTCAATATTTCCGATGTGAGGAACAGATTTTGAGAAGTCCCATTCTAGAAAATTACTCCATTTTTTGCCCATAGCTATTGCATTATATTCTCATGATTATCTGGGCAAACAAGTACAAAAAAAAATTACCCACTGGATAATCTAGTCACTACCATTCCAACTCTCATCCTCAGACTATCCTGTACAATTTTAATAAGTAAAAACACAAATCTGATAATTACCTAAGTAACATTTCTTGAATCTCTTTAGTGGTGCTCCACTGTCCAGAAATCAAGATGATCACCTTCACCTTGCAGTTTTCATCTATCAATGTTCTGTTGATTATGGCTGTTTACCTTGCATAAAGTTTCACCTTAATCTCAGTTTAGCCAACTCCAACTTTCACAGTTTATTTCAAAAGTCATATTCTTTGTGAAATATGCCTAGGCTTCCTCTGGCAAAGTTCATGACTTCCTACTTTGATTTCCTGTTTTGCTTAGTAATAGTTCAATTGATTGCTAATTATATTTTGTTCTGTTACACCTTTTGTTTCCTTTAGAGGTTTATTTCTATGTGTCTAAGCCTCCACCAAAAAAAGAAATTTGAAACATTTTCAGGCACCTTATGATTTTTTCCCTCCATCCCCCAATAAAAATTAAGAGAAAAGCTGATAATATGTTTGGCCTGCTGACTTTCCTTTATTAAGTGTTCTTTCAAAATGATTACAAATATATCATTCAGCATATATTATCACCTCCAACATGCTATGCAAATGCAAAGCTGTACTAAGGAAATAGTTCAACACTGCATGATTTTAGAAAAAATACAACTTGTGTGGGCATGTGTCTTTGAGATACACATGTATAAACCAATGAATGATTATTTTTACATTGCTGTCTTTAGATACATACAGATTTTGCCTTGACCAATTCCTCATGATTGGCCTATCCTCACCCTCAGTTTTAAGAACTTTACCTGCTACACGAGTATCTATAATTTACTACTGCCCATATTTCTATTTTCTAAATAATACAGTCATAGTCTAACTCTACATCTATTAAAACACATTTCCAACACTAAAAACATTTTAAAATCTAGCAAAAACACCTTCCAACTTGGTATTAAGTTATCATAGGTTAATTTTTATAGTTTTTTCCTCTCCTGTCACATCACAACTTGCTACTAATATTGTCCATATAATTTAAAAAAATCATTTATAAAATAAGAAAGAATATTGGAAATTACAGAATTATGAATAAACTTATTTTGCCTTCCTCAACAACTTAATTTTATTATGCTTCTCTTTAGCTGGTAAATTTTCCCACAAAATGACCTACATGGAAACAATACATAGCTTTCAGAAATAGAGTTGCTTTTAAGTACATCAATACAAACAAAAAAGAAAAAAGAATAGAAAGAAAACATCCAGCTTGTATTTAAGTCATCATGTTTGGAGTTCACTGATTTTACATTAATACCTCTTGGCAATTAGTATCCTATTTAGTTCTGTCCAAAAGATAGAATAAATTAACAGTTTTCCTGAATCTAGTTAAATCATTGCCATTATTGAAATTAGAAAACAATTTAAACATTGTAATCAGAGCATAATATCTTAAAATATGGGTTCAAAACCATGAACTATTACCTTTCTAAAAGTCTTTGCTGTGCTAAAAAAAAAAAATGCAATGGCCAAATTATGACTTCTAAGCATTCACTACTCGTCAACTGTCTTATAATTAAACTTAGTTATTCCCCAGTAGTATAAAAACAATGGTGAAAACTAAGTCTAATCAACTATACTTTAAAAATAAAACTAAAGTTTCCCAGTGTTTGACAAGGTAAAAAGATGTTTCTAAATGTCTAACACATTGCTACAGTCTCTGAAAGAACCCACTTTTCAACAACAGTAGCATCACCAAAATCACCTCAAAAGGTCTGAGCAGGGGTCCTAAACTAACAAAGTCTCTTGGAGGGGGATAAAAGTAAGTTTTTTTCTGTTTCCTTTATTTGGTTTTGTCTCAAAGCCTTTTCCTTCTCCATGAAAGGTCTACTGGTTCTATCTATGCCAAAAAATGTGCTCATCCACTGGAATTCACTTTTCTTTCTTTATGCTTTGGCTGCTGGGTCAGTTATTAATCTACCTGAGGAAAATAACAAACAATTCCAAACTCTGAGGGATTTTGCCCTATTAAAATCACCAAATTAAAACGACAACTTATTCATCATGTGATAGCCTTTGGCTATGATTATTCAGGTGAGATGGGAACTATTTGAAGCTTTTAGAGACTTTAGATGATAAGAAAAATTAGTACAAGGGAAACAAAGAAAAAAGGCTGAAGAAAGACCTTGAAACCAGAAAGACCAGAGAGATAGACAGAAGATACATGGATTTTTATACATCCATATGTTAAATTAAACTTAATATATATACATATAAACATTGGGGTAGGTACAGCCATGGTCACCTACAGAGGTATACATCCTAATCCAGGAGAAACTATATATGTTAGGTTATGTGGCAAGGAGGGGGAGATTAAAGTGTCAGATCATCCATCTTTGAGATGGGGAGATTATCCCGGATTCTTCAGGTGGACTCAATGTAATTATGGGGTCCTTATATAAAGAAAAGGGAAGCAAAGAGAGTTTTGGAGAAACTGTAGTGTTAGAAATACTTGGCTTCATATTGCTTTGAAGATGGAGGAATGGACCCTCTAGCAAAAGAATGTGGCAGTGCAGCTTCTAGAAGCCAGAAAGGGCAGAACAAGGATTATCCTGTAGAGGCTGCAAAAATGGCAGCCTTGCTGACACCTTCATTTCAGTACAGTGAGACGTACTTTGGACTTCTGAGCTCCAGAACTGTAAGATAATAAATCGGTGCTGTCTTAAGACACTGAGTTTATGGTAATTCATTACAGAAGCAATAGGAAATGAACATATTCTTGCCTAGTTTATCTTTAAACTGCAGAATTTTCCTTTTGTGTGTAAATTCTGTCTGCATCAATGCTGACAAATAGAAATATAATGCAAATCATATAAAAGAGCCACAAACAATTTAAAATGTTCTTATAGGCATGTTTATAAGAGTGACATTAACTTTATAATATGTTTTATTAAACGAAATATATCAATATGTAATCAATATAAAATTACTTATTAATATAATTACATGAATACACATTAATATGTAAACAACATAAAATGATATATTTTTCATTCTTTTTATTTCTACTAAATCATCTCAATCTGGTGTTCATGGAACTAGCCACATTTCAATCACTCAGTTGTCACAATTGGCTAGGAGCTGCTAGACTGCACCGATCTTGTATTGAGATGTTCAGTTTTCTGAAGCCAATTCTGGTGATAGATTTAAGCATAGCTATACAATTAAAAACTATAATTTTAATAGTGTATTTGCTTTTAATAAAATATAGGGATTTCTTTATTCATTTTCAAAGTGTATGTGCTTTGACTCTCACAAAGACATTGAATAAATAGTTCAAACTTGAACACAGACATTGAAATATTAATAGGACCATCTCAACAAACAAATTATTTTCAAATAACTAAGTAGAAATGTATAGTATTTACATATCTGCGATGCCTTTAGGTGGGCATGTTAGAAATATGATCTGTGAATCATATAAATTTGTTTTTTCTCATCTATCTTTCCAAATTTGAATTTCTATTTATTTACTATATTTGAATACTTAAAAGTTAGGATTCATATTTTTGTGGTACCAAAAAAATATAAAATAAATGTACTTTTTTCTTAGCTGAAATTTCACTCTGTTACCCAGGCTGGAATGCAGTGGCATACTCATGGCTACCATAGCCGCGACCTGCTGGACTCAGATGATCCCTCTACCACAGCCTCCAAGTAGCTAGAACTATAGGCACAAGTGCCATCACACTGAGCTAATTTTCCATCATCATCATCATCATCATCATTAATTGTAGAGATGAGGTTTCACTATGTTGCCCAGACAGATATCAAGCCTCTAGGCTCAGGCAATCCTCTCGCCTTCACCTGCCAAAGTGCTAGGATTACATGCGTGAGCTGTTGCATTGGAAAAATGTACTTTTTATCATCTACTCCTGAATAGCTGCTTATTGATATCATAGTATAGCTACCACACAGTTGTCATGGGTCATGGTGTCCATACAAATACTTTATCTTATTGTATTTTAGTATACAGATGTGGAGTACAAGTAAGGGTTAAATACACAAGTAAGCTGTATGCAGGTGAAGTTTGAACCACCAACTGGTTTAGGACCAGGTACCCTTTGTGTTGTTACATCCCGCCCCCCTTTCTTCCTCCTCTGGCAGTGCCCATTGACTGCCACTCCTTCCCTTGTGCTAATGTGACTAGTATTTGGGATCCACTCTTGAGTAAGACCATGCAGTACTCATTTCTTTGTTTCTGTGATAGATCACTAAGTATAATGGTCTCCAACTGAGGATTTTTATTCTAACCTAAACAGGCAGGAGGATCCATCGGCCATCCTCCCCACCCCTGTTATGCTTGTGTTTTCTAAATAGAGCTGCTACTTCTAACAGAATTTTAAATAACTGTACTGATATTTAAAAATATCTACTAGGCAACACAGTCTTTTTCACTGCTCATGTATACATTCTATTCAAACAGTACCAATCTAGCATTTTCCATCCTTATCTAGTTTTCAGACTTACCTATTTGGGGGATGTTATGAATTATGAACATATATCCAATACAGAAACACCCTCTTTAAACGTTTGGTGGGCATTGCAGATTTTAAAAAATTTTATTCCAATCTTCTACTTAATGTACAGTTAAATTAACATTCCAAATTTAAGTTTTCTTTTAAGATTATTATTATTGGGCTAAAACCTAAATTGAAGGTGACTGTCAAAACTCAAATTTTTTCCTGGGAAAAATAATAAAAATAAAATGTACACATTTTCTTCATCACCATGGCTTTAATTGACTTCTTTCTGTTTCATTAAGGCAGTATCAATATCTGAAAAAAACTCTATCTAATATAACAATGCTGTTTTGGACAACTACCTAATACTTACATTAGGAACAGATTTTCCCTAAAATTAACAGAGTATCACACTTTAGAAGCCATGTTATTTATCTTCAATATCAGTCTCATAGTATCATGCCAATATGTTGGTCCTTTTTCAACATACTTTAATTTAGTCTAGATTACAGCTGCATTGGACTCATGGCTCACTGTGATTCACTTTGGAAAGGCAAAAAAATCATGACCAGATTTGAAAATGCCTGAACACCTTACTTCTTAGATTTACTTCAGTAATTGTCAAGTACAAGTACCTGTTCATGTAGGATTGTGTGCATGAGAAATGCAGAAACTAGCGCTGGAGAACCATAGGTGGACACATACCTCAGCTCCCCTAACTTTACATACAGCACACATGAAAAGAATTAAATGTCTTCAGAAGTTCTGAATGGCAGTTTGATGTCTGGATGTTGCTTATTGTAAAAGAATGAGACACTTGCCCTCCTTGGCAATGATATTAAGTATAGCAGTTGAGAGCAGGGCGTAAAAAGTTTATTATGTGTATTTTAGCATTCATCTCTTTTATTTTTTTTCCATCTCAGCTGGCAATGTCAGCTCTTTCTCCTTTGGCTGATTCTTGTGGTTTATAAGATCACAGATAAAAGCTTCTGGAACTACAGGGACCATTCCCTAGGTTTGGTTGTAGTGCAGAAATTAGCCCCATCTGAAATCCCACGTTGTACACAGTTTGACAATTTCACTATCAAAAGTAAAAACTAGAAGCTCAAGAGAGCATCATCGCTCTGCATTTATTTCTCCTTTCTTGGAACAATTCTGCAAACACTTGAAAATAGTATCATTTTCCCCAAACAATGTAAGGTTGTTACATATTAAGGCACACTGTAAAATCACCCTATATCTTTTTGTGGCTAGTGGAGGAGGAAATACTGAAACCCACTGACACTGTCTGCCTTCAGCTAGGTTCGGAATTATCCATTGCAAGCCACCAAAAAGAAAAAAAAAATGTTCCTTTTGTGGACATGTTACACTCCTATGACCCCTTATGCAACATCAGCAATGAGACTGACGTGTTGATATTTACTTACAAAACACTGTGTGCCAAGCATTATGCTTCGTGCTTTATATTGCCAGCTCATTTAATCTTCACTACAATTCTACAATGTAGGAAGCATCATGATCCTACTTATTGATAAGGAAATTGAGGCCTGGATAGGCTTGGTTATCTGCCCAAGGTCATTCAGCTAGTCAGAGAACTAGGACTTGATCTCATGTCTGTTTGACTCCAAAGCCATGCCTCTGAGCACTACACATGAGAAGTTTTAAGGACAGCTCTGTGACTAATAATTGCATGAAGTATTTTAATAAATATTTATAGAAATAATAAAAATAGTGTCTATGTGTGTGTTTCTATATTTTTATATACTGTATTTTATGTACTGTATATATGATATATTTAAGACATCAACATATAGATTTTACATATGTACAATCTTAATTTTCAGTATTATTTTAATTATATGCAATGAGAAAAGAGGTTAGAAACAGGAAATCAAGAAAAGTAATCTGGAATTACTAAAAGGAAGACTGAATCTCTGAAAGAATGATGACCAGTTTTATTCTTTGGTGTCTATTTCAAATGCTAAATTAAAAACATTTAACCTTTACTTCTTAAAGTTAAATGAGAACATGAGGATCTAAATCTGTACTGTCCAATATGATAACCACTAGTCAAATGTGGCTATTTAAATGTAAATTAAGATTAAATAAAATATTAAAAAATCAGTTCCTCAGTCCTAAGAGCGCCAATCTAAATGAAACAAAGGGCTAAGTGCTGCTTTTAAAAGAGATATTCCACCCTAACTCTTTTCTCCTTGTATAGTCACTGTCCTCTATCCTCCCTCTCACAACTGTGCACTTTGGATGAAGATAAACTGTTTGTCATTTTCACATTATCTTTCACAGGATCCAGTGGAAAAGTTGTCTGTTAAGATGAAAATAATGGCTGGCAAAATGCAAACTGACCTGCCAACTTGGGGGTGGGAAGTAGGATTCAGCCAAAGACATATTTCAGGAAATAGCATTTTAAGACACATTTCCGTGGTGACTTGAGGGCTTTCAGATTGTGTTGGGAAGAGTTTTTAAATACATGGCTTTTTTAAAAAACATAACATCTGGATTAAAAGTAATAGTGTGTGGTGAGAAAGATGAAGAGGTGAACAAAGCAATGAGAATTTACATCTGTAGAAACTATTTTTCACAGTGAGAATAGGATGCCTTTCTTCCTTGCGATACTTCAACCTCAGTTTTCTTTCATTATACATGTAAAAAAAATCATAATTACTTTACACCATTATGAACAAGAGAATGGGATTATTATTCTTAAAATTAGCACAAGAGACTTATAAAAGAGTCTGCAGTTTTAAAATGGAAGGCTAAGCAAGATGGCAACTTAAACCATGAAACCATTAGGTAGAAGTGGGCTCACATTATGCAATGCCCATTTTTAGTCCCTAAAACCGATTTCAATGATAAGGACAACTGTCCTTGGCATCATTATTTTAACAGTATTAATGATTTTCATAACCAAAATGACATTCCCCAGCACTGTTGGATTATATGAGTGCTTTGGCCAAGTGGATTTAATATCTACTTAATAAAGCTTTACCCAAGGTAGATTGACTGATATTCTTCTTAAACATTATGCTATATATAAAAGAACACATTTGTAAACCAAAGTCACTATTTTGAGAAATATTTTTTATGAGGCACTAGCTAGAAAGGTTGAGACTTGCTCTTTCCTTTATACATGAAATTTACAGGTATTTATGGCAAAAATATAGCATTCTGGAAGATAATTATCTGTCATTAAAGATATGCTGAAAATAGGCCGGGCTCAGTGGTTCAGCCTGTAATCCTAGCACTTTGGGAGGGCGAGGAGAGTAGATTGCCAAAGCCCGCAGGTTCAAGACCATCCTGGGCAACTTGGCGAGACCTCATCTCTATAATAAATCAAACATTAGCCGGGGGTGGTAGCGCACACCTGTAGTTCTGGCTACTTGGAAGGCTGAGGTGGAAGGATCGCCTGAGCCCAGCAGGTCGAGGTTGCGGTGGCCTGGAGCGTGCCACCACACTCCAGTTTGGGCAACAGAGTGAGACTCCAACTCAAAAAAAAAAAAGATATGCTGAAAACATTTCTATAGTGTGTGCATACATACACACATAATTCAATAGTGTGCACATTGTTCCACTTCTTTGAGACTGTCATTGAATACCTTTTTCTCCCTAGGTAAAGTACCTGTGAACTTATAAATAAAAAATTGTAGAGAAATGCTTATGTTTGATCTTATTTGACTATACTATATCCGAATTCTATTATAATCATAAAGAGAATCCACCAAATGGAATTCAATATCTAATCCTTACTGCAACAAATTTCATTTCTGATCCTTTGGTCTATTAATCTCTATTAATCAACATTCTAACCTAGTTAACCTCTGTATTACATTTCCATGTACCACATACATTATTGAGAACTCTTTAAAAAGTCAACAGCATGTGATTAAATTCTCATACGTTTTTCTAGCCACATCTGGAGGAAAAATTTGGATGATTTTATGTATAGGAAATGATTGATCCATATCTCTCAGTTTCTCTCCCTCACTCTTTTTACTTAAACTCTATACTTTATTTGGGGGGAGACGTGTCAGATAATCAGTGATATATGTTGGGCAACATGGGCTCCATACAATCATTAGCTACTTTTCTGATTTACTTCCTTGGCTTGGTCATGAATATCTAATTCATTGAATCTTAGATAGTGATCTCCAAAACATGACCTAAAGGTAGGCAAGAGGAGAAGTTAGACCTCTCAAGGATTCTGAGCCTTGTCTTTGTAAGTACTGCCCATTCTTTTAGTACCTGCAGTTCCTTGGAATGGTGCGGCACCTGTAAAAGGTTAATGAGCATAAAGACTTTCAGGCATAATGCAAATTACAGACCGACACTACACAGACATTTCACCAAAAAACAGACAAGCAACATGCACGCTGCAGGCACGCTACAGGTGGCAGATATTACTGCAACTCTACCACTGGGCTATCTTACAGATTATATATATATTGATGAAATATATATATGGGAGAGATCATTCTACTGTTTTAAAAAGAAAGAAAATGGTTTTCCAGCAGTTTTTAGATGTGTCTATTTAGCTTGATTTGCAACCAAATATTTATACTATCCCTGTTGCTACAGGTCATTCGAAATCTCTTCAACTTTATCAAATAAATCAAATAACTTAAGAAAAAAGTTTCTTTTCCATTTTTCTTTTAGAAACACTTGATTCATTTCTATCCAGAAAGTTTTGAATTCAGGCACTTTGTCTTCACATAACACATTTTTACTGCTAAAAATAAATTGTGATCTAAATCACCTGCAACAAATATTTTATGTATATTTGAACCCTCTGATCTGTGAAAAGTAAGGTGAGGACATTTTGATAAACTCTCAATTTAAAAAAAGAAATCAAGCTGTCAGGTTTTCTAAAAATCTTGAATTATCTGCCTTGAAAATTGCATTCATTGCACTATAAGAATCATCAAGCATTAATATACGTGCATTAATACTACCATCATTGCAGAGGGCCTGCAGAGAAAGAGTTCTTCCATTCCCAGCTTAATTTTAAAAATAATCTCTTGCTATTTTTGTAACACTCAACACTAATACAGAAGTAATCAAATTAGCATTAACAGTTCATGCTGCAAACTTCAATTTGTATTGCTAAACATCAAAGTAAAAATATTTGCATATCAAAAGCAAAAGAGGTGGGATTTAAATTAATTTAGTGTCTTCAACAAAACTAACTAGGCCTTGATGGTAACTTAAATGGTAAATAGTTCACAAATATAGAAATTGAATATATTTATATTTCTTTTGCAAAAATTTCAAGGCCTGAGTACTAAATGCTAATGAATATGAATATTAGAAAAATGGAATATGACAGTGCATATGGAAAATGTTAGGTTTCTCATAAATTGAGAATTCTGTTTAAAGTTAATCCAGACTATAGTGTTTACAACTGTTTATTACTAAGAGTATATAGGTGGCAATTCTATCTATCCATCTCTTCAACTATCTATTATATTATTATCTGAGTCTTATTATTCTCAATAACTCATTATGTAGGGAAACAGTGTAGCTGATATGCTTGTGGGCATAAATTTGCCAAAACAATGTGATTTCCACAAATTGCATCCTTCATTTTTCATCACATGCTACAATCATGCAGCTTCTCTGCCTACCACAATGTCTAGTGTTTTTATATTTCTTTTTCAAGTGGTGCTTCTTATGGCCAAATTGGGTGACACACATGATTTTCATGAATGGGTATTTTTATGTAACTTATATCTGTGTACTTTCTAGGGAACATAATGTTTTCATAGATGCAAATCTGGCCTTTAAAATAATTTATATTCCTGCCTTCACTCAGACTTATCCTAAGAGTGACCTAGTGAGTGACCACTATTTGCAATATAATGCACTCTTTACAAATTAAATATCTCCTCATGTACTTAACGGGTTCTTCCCTCCCTGGCACAGACTCCTAAATTGCCCTAATAAGATAATTTTTTCCTAGGTTTCAGTAGTATCTGACTATGCACTGATATTTTATTTTGTTGTTTCATATTTCAACCAATACTTAGAATTTAAAATGTTCCTATGGTGTTACAATGCTTCAAGATATTTCTAAAAAAAAAAAAAAGAAAGAAATGTACTCAGATTTATTTTACTTTTTAATTCTATATGAGTATCTAGAAAAAATGCTATGTATTTTTTTTTTTAAGAGACAAAGTCTCACTATGTTTGCACAAGCTGGACTCAAGCTCTTGGGCTAAAGTCATCCTCCTGCCTCAGCCATCAAGAAGTTGAGTCTATGGATGAGAAAAATGCTATTTTATAAGCCATTCTCCTTATTTAAAATTGTGTAACACAATTCAATGAAGTTATTAATGGCAAAACTTCCCAGAGGTACTATCAATGGTATACACATTTTATAGCTATTAAATTAGTTTTTGTGGAGCTAATTTGACATCTATACTCGGAAACTTTTGAGGCATTAGCTGGGTGTACTTACAGAAAAGACATACCAGGAATAGGTAAATAAGAAAAAAGATGTTCAAGTAGAAACCTGGGATAAAATAGGCATGGATTATTACTTTTTTCTAACCTTCTTACTTAGGTGATCTATAAATTAATTACATGATATCCTAAATTTAGATTTGATTTTGAGAAAGATTTTGGAGTACTGTATGATAATAATATTGATTAGTTGACTTTCCATCATAAAATCTTTAGGGACTAGACAAGAACAAGGAACTGCTTCTCTAATTTACAACTATAAAAATTATAATTTCCCTATAGGTGTGAAATATCACAATGTATTGAAGAATATTATGCCAAAGATAAAGATATTTTCAAATGCATTCTGATTATACTATAATAATTTTAAATTTTAGATAAGAAAAGCTGAATTATGCCAAGATCACCTTTGTCATTATTCAACCATTTCTTCTGAAAAATATTATAGGGTCATTAGATTTGGGGGGATAGGGATAAATGAAACAAGGGTGTTTATACATTTCTCACAAGTCTGGCTTTGCAGATTTGTTATCATATCTATATAACAGTGAATCATTTTATGATACAGAGCAAAAATAGTTTTGTTTTGTATTGTTTTGTTTTGTTGTGGTTTTGCTTGTTTTAGTGCTTTAAGAAAGGACCTTATAGCTCCAAACCATCTTCATGGGAAACAATAATTCTATTCTCAGGAGAACAAAGTTTCATTTTCTAAAAAGACAAAAAATGACCTCTTGGAAAGACAGGACAGAGATCTGAATATTAATGTAATCAAGAGTTATTTAGCAGGCAAAAAGAAATCAATAGCAGACCAGAAGTAACTGTAACTTAAATGTCTAAGACTCAATAGTAAAAGGAAAATTTCAACTGTTAAAAAAGAACCCAACATGTGAGTTCTTGGCTTTAATAGTAATTAAAAATAGTCTGGGCTCCATGGCTCACCCTGTAATCCCATGGTTTGGGAGGCTGAGGTGAGTGGATTCCTGAGCCTGAGGGTTCGAAACCTGCCAGGCCAAGTTGGCAAGACCTCATTTCTACAATAAATCAAAAAACTAGCCGGGCATGGTAGCGCACGCCTGTAATTCCAGCTACTTGGAAGACTGAGGCAGAAGGTTCGCTGGAGCCTAGCACGTCTAGGCTGCGGTGGCCGGGAGTATGCCACTTCAATCCAGTCTGGGTGACAGAGTGAGACTCCAACTCAAACAAACAAACAAAAAATAATAATAATAATAATAAATATTCATTTCAAGTCTCTTCACTATTCTGAATGGAAATTATGCTGCCTTTCAAGGTGATTCTTACATAAAGCTAGACTTTGAGTTTAAATGGCCACAATAATTATTATATTCTTGGGTTATGACATGTTGCGTTAAAACCATTGTGGCTTCTTGCAGGGTTGTGGAATGGCAGTTTATCTATTTTCTTGTTATTTTTGTTCTTTTAAATCTAAATACACCAAAAGAACTAAAATTTGATGAAAGGATAGTGCAATATTTCAGACTATACGCTTCAAACTCTTCTTTTTACAGATTAACACTGGAGCCCAAAAGGACAATGCTTTACTTAAGGTCATACATTCTGCAGCAAAGTAAGGATTAAATCACAGGTTTAACATTCCAAGAAGTGAAATTTGTGCTAATTTCCAAGTAAGGGTGAGTAAATTGAAGGTAAAGCAACTAAGAACTATCGTGGCTACTCCATGATAGATACTAAGTTACATGCTTCATATACATTTTTTCATTTCACCCTAACATCGTTCAGAAGGTTAGGGATTTTCCTAATTTTTCCAATGGAAATACTTAATGTCTGAAAGATTAAGGAAGGTCACAAAATTAGTAAGCTGATTGTCTATTTACCACTAAAACCCACATTTCTCTTCTTTAAGCCATGTTCTTTCCATTTTACTAGATGTTAACATATCTGAAACTCAAGGCCAGTTCTATAACCAAACTAGCCCTGGAATGACATTTTCTGAAATGATGAAGGTGATAGTCTACAATGCTTCCTGAAAAGAAATTCACATATATATCTAATACATAATTAGCTGAGTTTAGGATTAAAAACAAAGATGAGGTTACTAGGCAAGATAACATTTAAAACAGTGCACAAATGCGCACTTTCACGTAGTCTTACAAATCTAGCTTTTTGACCCAAATTACAAGCATAGCTCAAGTTTAAGGGGCATTTCTTCTTACACATGTTGATGTTCACCTGTGACTGGCTTTTATTTTCTCTAAGATGAGCATTTTATTTAACCTTCCTTTGCCACATTGTACTTGAATACCTTATCAACCATGGTGATCTTTGCATTTAACTTGGAAGTTCATTGTCATAGAAGTAGCAAATTAGGTGCCTTTAGAGGTGACTCATAAGGACTCCCAAACACGTTTTTGGAATTACATATTTGCAGGCAATTTGCTCCTGGATACCATTCTAACCTTTAAGTTTTGCTCTCATTGTATTTATTCTTTCTTTTGGGCATCAGTTATCTTATATTAATGATCACAGAATTACAGTCTTTTAGAGCTAGTTGAAAAGAACTATTATGTCAGTGAGTCCAACTTCCTTATGTTCATGTGTGAAGAAACTGAAGACCTGAGAAGTAAAATTGGCTGGAAAAAAACATTACAGAGGAATGGAAAATTCAAGACCAAATCTAGGTTTCCTAATCTATCCCTCTTTCCATATGTTCTCACAATAACACTGTTGAACAAACACTCTGCCGACAAAGATTCCCAAATATTTAAAGAAGAGAAATGAAGCCCGGGCCTTTATCCAAGAATGCCATTTTGAAGGCTTCTTTTTTTTTCTTTTCAGTATAGTCTTTCGTTATGAGGAAATGTTTTATATAAAAACTCACTCCTGCATATTGACCTCTCTGCTCAGCTTATTTTTAACTTCCCTAAAGAGCAGCAATGTAATTGTTATTTTTTTTTGTATTTTATATATTTGTATTAATTAGTATGTTTTAATTTAGGGTGTGTTTTACTGATTTTCTTAATCCTCCAGTCTGTAAACAATGAACACAGTTGTTCTTTTTTCAACTCATTCTCAGTACTATGCGATTCTAGTTTCAGTTTAAGAATTGGCAGTATAGAAGGTCTCAGAATTTACTACAGAAAAACGTGGAATGCCTTTTGCTAATCGACATAAATACTTTCTCAGACTCAGTGGTGTGGGACATCCTGACAGTACTGACTATCAACAGACAAACGGAAATATACTGTTACAATGCTATTATTAGTATTTATAACAGCTCTAGTGCTCTTGATAAATGAAGTCACATTAATTAGTTTCAGGATCTTATTCTCACTTTGGCATATCCACTAGCACTTCTGAACATGCAATTAAAATATTTCAAAATGTCACTTATGTTTCCATTGTACCAGAAATGCATACTGATTATGGCCACCTGATTTCTATGAAGTCACATACTTTTAGAAACAAAAATATGCTAACATTTTAGGGGTTAAGAAATCTCTCAAGAGCTGCTTGCAATGAAGTTTGATAGCTGTTCATGATCATGCAAATGTACAACTATGCTCTTTTTCTGAGTTTGAAATATTTCCTGTTATGTAGTTTTTTAAAAGGTTCAATCCAGGTACTTTTTTCATTTGTTTTAAAAGATGTAAATTTAGTGAGAATTTTGTAGTACAATCAGTGTAAACAGACAGCTTTTATTTAACGTTCCATAAGTTAAGTTAGTTTTTCAATAAACAAATAGCATGGCTGATTTTAGTGTTAGATGATGACCCATGCAGCAACTTTAAAAGAAACTAGCCCCCTCTTCATTTTTAGAGATTTTCATCTTTGTCCAAAGAATATTAGAAATACTTTGGTTCATACAAGTATAGTTTAAAACAAAATTGTAACTTTTCTTACTATTAAAAAGAATATTAAATTTTAGGTAAGATAGATGATAAAAACATACTTAAGTGCTTATCTAAATGTAAATGTGTATATATAATAACTTAGATAACATCCTTTCCAAATTATTTGACCATTGTAATTCCAGCTTGATATCTTTGTAGAAGTAGTCAGAGACCAAAGTTAAGCTATAAAAGGGGCCTCCTTATCTTCCTACTTCCTTGATCTAGCAAGAGACAAGAGATGTCTAAATAAGAGTAGAGGCATAGCCAGGCTCAGTGGCTCAGCCTGTAATCCCGCGCCTTTGGGAGGCTGAGGTGAGTGGATTGCCTGAGCCCGCAGGTTCCAGACCTGCCTGGCAGCGAGACTTCATCTCTACAATAAATCAAAAAATCAGCCGGGTGTGGTAGCACATGCCTGTAATCCGGGCTACTTGGAAGGTTGAGGTGGAAGGATCGCCAGAGCCCAGCAGGTCGAGGCTGCGGTGGCCGGGAGCGGCCACTGCACTCAAGTCTGGGTGACAGAGTAAGACTCCAACTCAAAAAAAAAAGAGTTGAGGCATGTTGTCAATTACTTACCTATAAATTATATGCTGAATTTTGAAGAATATGTCATACTTCTGTCACATCTCAATAGCAGTTAATATTTACTGCTTAAAACAATGAAATTAGCTGGGCTCGGTGGCTCAACCTGTAATCCCGCGCCTTTGGGAGGCTGAGGTGAGTGGATTGCCTGAGCCCGCGGGTTCGAGACCCGCCTGGGCAGCGAGAACTCATCTCTACAATAAATAAAAAATCAGCCGGGCGTGGTAGCACATGCCTGTAATTCCGGCTACTTGGAAGGCTGAGCAGAAGGATCGCCGGAGACCAGCAGGTCGAGGCTGGGCGACCGAGTGAGACTCCAACTCAAAAAAAATAAAAAATAAAAAAATAAAACAATGAAATTGTCTTAAATCTTTAATCCCTTCTAAAACCAATAACACAGAAAATGGCCCAATTCCTCTTCAACTCTGTAGTACTTTCTCTGGGTACTATCAGAAATAGATTCAAGTATTTCTCCTATTCTGGAGATGTCAGGGACAGTAGAAGAGGTAATACAAGAAAAGAGTTGACAGAGAAGTTTGTATTAAATATAAATGAGGTCAGTAAAACCACTGAAAAAAAGTGAAGAATTTTGACATCATCTCTAGCATTTTATACATAATACAGCAAGTCACACATGTTATGCAAAGTGTTAAGGGTTGTTTTGTTAATTGCTTTGAAAGAGAGGAAATGTGAAAAGGGACTCCCAAATTAGGAGTTTGCAAAGAAATGGTGGCTTTGTTCTGAAGATTAAGTCAAACCGTCTGTCCTGCTTGGGTGGCACCACAATTCTATCTTCTATGGGAGAGAGAGCTTTTTTGAGAGGAAAAATCAGGGCATAAGTAGACTGGCCAGGGAAAGTAAGATGAGGGAGAAGAATGAGCAGAAAGCAGGAGAGAAGTTGTAAGTGAGAACTCGCTGAAAACGCTTGTGAAGACTCCTCCCAGAGAGACTCACAAGTAAGGAACAAAATAACTAGATAACAATGCCTCATACATTGTCTCCTTTTTCTTCTCACTCCCCTTTGTGCCACCACTCCCCAAATTCAGTTCTTCTTCTTTATGAGATTAATCACTTCTTTTAATTGGCAAAAATATTGCATATATTTTCCATGTACTAGATAATGTTTTAAATATGGCTCAATATAGCTAATTAGCATATGCATTACTTCATATATTTATTATTGTTTGTAGTGAGAACACTTCAAATCTTCTCTCTTAGAGATTTTCAAGAATACAGTACACTGTTATTAACTGCAGTCACATCTATTGTACAATAGAGCTCTTATGCTTATTCCTTCTATCTACCTGCAATTCTCTTCAACAGAGTTCATGTACCAATAAAAATAGACCAGATCCTGACCCACAAAGGTGAATAGTATTCTAAAGTGTTTAATATATGGATTCTGACTATCTCTATACTGGGAAAAAATAAATGAGGGAAACGCTTTTAAAAAAAAAAAAACAAGAAAAACTCAGTGATATATAATACAAAGCATTTTTATATCAGATCGACACTGGCATGAGAAGACTTCACATAAAAGGAGCAGGGTTAAGAAGGATGAAAAATGAGTACTTTATTATTCTTGGATGCTGTATTATAATACATAAACTGATATATTCTATTAATTTAAAAGAGGATCTTTGAAGAGCTTGTATTTTATTCAGTGATAGAATATGGGCTTTTTATTGTCTAAAATTGATTTCATTTCTAATAAAATATTTGCTTCAACCTTGGGCTGCAAAGCATCAGATAGTTCAATGTAAGACAGTAATATGAAAAACTGTGATTTTTTTTTTCATGCAGCTCAAAGCTTCTTGTGTTATCCATCAAATTCATTTCTTTTGTAACCAAATCTGTCATAAATCTAGGCATCCAAATATGAAATATGTTTCCACAACAGTGTACTGTCAATAAACTTAATAAAGCCTTCAAATGATACAACATTTTTTGGTGGTTTTAAATGCTTCACAAATGAATTATTGATCTTAGCAGTTAATGATGGCATTCATAATATTCTAAAAATAAAGGAAACTGAGTTATGGGGGGAGAGTCCCAACCATTAGAGCTCTCTTTTTCTTTTAATCTTTCATGATTAAGAATAAATAAGTAAAGAAAATAAAATCATAGGTAAATTCATATTCTAATAATGATTTACATTTAACCCATATACAGTTAACCAAAATTGATTCCACTCTTATAAATTTAAGAATTGTTTAAAAGTTTAAGATGACATTTGGAAATACAAAAAATAAAGACATTTCAAATATAAACTTTAGAGGTCTTTTTTTTTTCCCCCTCACCCAGCAATGAGTGAATCACATGTATTTGAGTATGATACCTAATTTATGTTTCTTTGCAAACTTTATGTTTTCTTCTCTGGAAAATCCATTAGAGAAAACACAGTATGACTACTGAAGTTAGTAACTATTCTCAATGTTACTGTTTGGCTGCATTTTATGTCAGTCAGTATCCACTGCTGGGACTAAATTGCATTAAACATGGAAGGCAATCTCATGTTTTTCCTTAATAACTGAATATGGTCTCCCCCACCCAAATAAACCTAGATTAGTTGTAACATCTTAGTTTTAATAATGATCTAGTGAGTTGCTGATTAAATAACTTCAAATTATATAATACTGATATAATCTGATACCTAGAAAAATGTGTGTTTTGTTACTAAAAATCTCTAGTGTAAATGTGTCATACTGAATACTTTTATGCCTAATTATTTTATGTGAGACTTGTAAGATAGAAAGTGAATATTGATACCCTAATATATCTTAAAGTAAGAAGCATCTTTAGCTTATATATAAGTAAATAAAAAAAAATCATAAAACTCGTCATTCCCCAAAACTGTTAGTACTGCTGGTCTAATAGTCTAACAAAGGGAACGAAACTGGGGTACAAGTGCTGAAACTGTTAAAGTCACTGTGACAACAGTTTTCTTTTATAGCAATTTCCCAACACATTCTTAGAGTGGGGAACATGATGCCATAACAGTAGGTAGGAAAATAAAAAATATCAGACTGAGAATTGGGAATAAAAACTTGCTAGAAAGTAACAGATTAAGCAGTATGTGTAGAATGCATTACTGAAAAATCTGGTTCAACAAGTATTATTTTATGCCTACTTGTGGCAAACTGGGAGAAATACAAAATAGTAGTGATATAGTCTCGGACATCAAGAGCCTTTTGGTTTAATTGGAAATCAAAAATTTAAGTGAAACAATAAGTAATACTATTAGACAGTGAGAATAAAATAAAGATTGGCATTCCAGATCATATGGTATTGCTTGCAATATTATATGCACCAGTAGAGTGATATTTGATAGTGACAAAAATTCCTGGTGTGATACGGAGAATACATTTTCTATTATCAGATTATATTGCAAAAGTCTACCACTTTTGGTTAAGATAGTCTATCAGTATTGAAATTTTGTAATATTGATGATCTCACCATCTATTCTCATCTTTAATATTTTCTTGGTAAAAGAATTTAACAAATTATCAGACAAAAATTCAGCTTCAATTTCACATAGTACCAAAATACTTTCTATGGGATCATTCATTCAGCTATCTAATGACCTCACTAATTCTTTCCTCACCAATGAATATTGTTACTAACTTGAAAAATCTCAAATATTAGACATGTTTTCTTTGTGGTTTCATACAAGAATGAAAATTTAAAAATTAATATCCAAGATAATACCTATTTACTCTAGTCCCATTTAAGACAGACTTTTCGTCATCATTCTTTTATTTTACTTCAATGAAAACTGTCTTCGTTATTTACCGAAGAGAAAAAATATCTAGAATTTTCAACACTCATATGTAGCTTATTAATTAGTTATTAATGTATTTTATTACAGACATTGCTAAAATAAAAGAAGCATATTGTATTAGGAAGGAGAAAAGACATTTACTAAATGCTAGATATTGCTAAATAACGTAAAAGGTATTTTAAACCTCATAACAAGTTTGAAAGTATTATTTTTCCTTTTTTTCAGACAATGAGATCAAAGCTCAGAAAGTTTAAATAACTTGTTTGAGATCACATAGCTAAATAGAGATTTAAGCCTAGGCATATTTGAACCAAATCTATACTTTCCTACTAAATCACAATACTTCTCAATATATTCTTATAAAAAATATGCTTACTTTCTTCTGACATCAGGGCTGTATGGGTTATCAAACAGGGTGTTAAGATTATTCTATTTGATGGTTGAAATCATTCTTAAAATGGAATGTCAGTAGGGAAAAATATTTAGAAAATAATTAGAGACTTACATAATTATTATTTTACAATTGAGGAAATCAAGGATCAGAAAGGAAATTTTATGTCCAAGGTCACACAACATTCTGGAGGCAGAGCCAGGTCTGAAAACCAGTTCTCCTGGATACTAATCAGTCCCAAATAATGCACAAGACATTTTGCAGTATAAAGCTAGGATAAGGGAGTCAGGAACTTATAAATTCAAATTTTTTACTCAATGTCCCTCTGTTAATTGAGCCGTACATATAATATTTAGTTCACTGCAGCATTTTAATAACCTTTTGAATGCTACTCATGAAATATGCCAAACATTAAAGTAAGTTTAGAGAATGATGGAAGAAAAACAATGAACTGGAAAGTTGTAGGTTTACAGGAATTTCTACATCAGTTATGCAATGTTCACCACTGTGTTACTGAAGTCTCAAATGAGTTTCATTTCAAAATGGCCAACATGGGAAAAGTAAATTGTTCAGATTTCTTAAAACATTAAAAAGAAAAAAGAAAAAAACCTGGCGTGATGACCTCCCAGAGGTACTCAGGGGGCAAAGGAGAGAGAAACATGGGATTTTGGCTGCATAATAAAGACCCATATGCTTGCACAAATCCTCCATGACTCTTTCTATAAAGAAAAAAAGGACAGAAGGAGTAATAAGAATCCCAAAGTGAAATTTGGTAGACAACTGAGAACAACATAGTGCTGAAAGATGTGCACTTGGTGACATTTCCCAATGTACCATCATGTTCCTAATTTTGCTGGAATGCAAGTTGTATTTCCTCTTGGAGATAAAAGTAAAGGGAACAAGGGAAAAAAGAAAGAAGAATCTTATTCTGTCTCCAGAAGAAAGTCTTACACTGATGGTTGAGACTGGTCCTGTCTTGACTTCAAAAAATCGAATAGAGCACAAAACAGACAGTAATGGACCAACTCATCTGGGTGGAAAGGTCAGGGGAAAAAAGAAAGCAGGGAGCCCTTCCAAGTATGACTTCCATTAAAATGATAATTATAAAGGAGTAGGGAGACTCAACTCCATGATAAAAGTTGTCCAAAGAAAAGAATGCAGGGCTACTTGTGTAGATGTTAGTACTAACTCTTGCAAATAGCAAAGATTATTAAGTATTATTAAGATGTTTTTCATATTTGTTTTATATACGTAGAAGGATTTTAAAGAAAACTATTATAATCTAAGGCCACACCACCCTGATCTCATCTAATCGTGGAAACTAAGTAGGATCAGGCCTAGCACTGGGAAGGAAGAAAGATAATATAAATGCCTTCTCATACATCAATAATATATCCTTAATGTGGATAAAAGTTTTTAAAATTAAAAGCCATCTATTTATTAAAATAATTGTATATTTTCAATGGGAACAATTATAAACAAACACAGCAGAGATTTAGCCTATGAAACACAACTAGGTAAATGTTTACTTTAATAGCTATACTGTTTCTATATAGGCTACTGGCTATTCTTTATGAAATAAAATTATTTTTACTTATTGACTTGAAAAATCAGGTGTTATAACTGTTTACTCTTGTGTAACAATGTCGTTAGTTCTAAAACCTGGCAAGATTAAAAGCAGACAATGAAATGTTCTCAATGACAGCCAAACATGTGAGTTTTCTTTAAGCATTTTATATTGAAAGTACATACAAAAATTCCTGGAGTTATTACAAATCAGTCTGTGATTGAAGAGATTCATTATTGGAGATTTTAGATTTTAAAGCCCACTCGTATTTTGATTTGCCTTTTTAACTAGGGAAATCCTAATTGAGAAGTGATGGACATTTATGAACGGCCACATTATGAGGGCTGCAAAATTTCTCCAGGTGAGACAAATGCTCACCTAATGACGTAGGAATTTGCCAGGGCTGAAAGGGATTGTAGGACAAATGGGCATGCTATAAGGGGTTGTGGTTAGAGACCAAAGGCTGCCTGGGGACCTCTGACATTCTTATCTGGTTTAAAATATTCAAAAGGATATGGGAGTGGGAGGGAACCTGCTTTAACATTCACGGACAGTAGGCATGATAGATTTAAAATAATTGCATTTTTGGGATCATGGGCATTTTTCACTATACTTGTAACATATGAAGCGAACCAACTGAGCCTTGTCAGAGGACAGGGTGTGACTAGGTGCCAAAAATAAAAGAATAAATGAGTGAATATGTAAATAAATACATGTAACTTAAGTAAAATTAGGATAACTATAAGAAAGGGATTGGCAGTAGTGGGATACTGCCAGGGTTGGGGAGGGGGAACACAACATCAAAAAGGGTACCTGATCTCAAACCAGGCAAAGTGGGGACCAAAGGGAGACCCAAATTTACCTGTGCGATGACCTCTTGTATACATGAATTGTAACTTACATCTTTAAAATAAAATAAATAAATATATAAAAAATAAGAAAAGCAAAACTAATATCGTCTTGTTTTGTAAAATAGAAATACCTTAAAAACATAAGACAAACAGGTTCTAGTATTATCTCCCAAAAGTATCTTCTGCCAATTGTTTGAACATTTACTAGTCTTTCTATTATATACAAAAGAAGATCAAGAGAAGATCAGAAAAGATCAAGGTGATGTAGCTATAAGTGTTCTTGTATAATAGTGATTTTGCTTGGGTGAAGTAAGGGTCCACATTTTATCAGTAATGAAGGAGAAAAAGAATTCTAATTCTTTTGGAGATACAATATTACTCATATTCAGAAACTTCTAGAGTGATGGATCCTCTCTGACAATCTTTATTCATGACTTTTTATAAACCAATATATGTATTGTTTGAGACAATTAATCAATAAAACTTAAACCTTCCATGTCCCTGGGGAGATTCTCTCTCTCTCTCTCTCTCTCTCTCTCTCTCTCACACACACACACACACACACACACACCACAGTAAAAGGGAAAAGCAGGATAGATTTGTAAAATACTGCTTTACCTCACTCCTCTAAGAACAGTCCCTCTCTGAAGTCTCTACTGACAATCAAGCTGGTTGATAGCTCCAAAGTCTGATAATCAAGCTGGTTGATAGCTCCAAAGTCAGACAGTCACAAGCTAGAGAACCACACTGCAGTTGCCTCCCTGATTGGATGACTCTTTTATTTATTTATTTATTTTTTGAGTTGGAGTCTCACTCTGTCGCCCGAACTGGAGTGCAGTGGCCGCTCCCGGCCACCGCAGCCTGGACCTACTGGGCTCCGGCGATCCTTCCAAGTAGCTGGAACTACAGGCGCGGGCTACCATGGCCCGGCTGATTTTTGACTTTCCAGAAAGATGTAACCCTGCGTGCCTCACTTAGGATGCAAAGAATGAGAAAGACTTTGTGAGAAGTGCAAACCAACGACATCAATGCTCTTTTCCTTTGATGGTTGTGATTAATTTCTCCTGTCCTGCCTTTTATTCCCCCCCCCGACACACACCACTTTGCATCGTTTATGACAGCTCATTTAGAATATCATTTAAAGTATAAAACTCCAGTGGTTTTTGAATGCTTATTTACATTAAATATGGCAGGGCGATGGAGAATACTGAGTGGGGATATACTTTCCAAAGGAGGTTTTAAAATACTACCTTATGTGCTTAATTTTTCTTGGCACTCCTAGATATTTGGCTTAATTATCAGAAATCGGCTTGAGGGAAAGATTAATCTTTTTACTTAGCCAACATACAACTGGTAGTTTCTAGTTAGTCAAGTCCCATGACAGCTTCTACTATTTCTTATCATTATCAAGAAAAATAAGAGGCTTGTGTGGTGAAAGAAAGTCTCTATTATCCAATTTAGTTCATTAAGTATATGGATGTTGGTTATGAAATAAAGCATGCCTGAATTAAAAAAAAAAAAAAAGCTTTCCTATTGAGTGGGGAAGTACTATCTTTGTGGACAAGTTCCGTCATGTTTTTTCCCCAGGCCACATAAAGAATTACATCCAGTAAGCAAAGAAAAAAACTTTTTTTTTTTTTTAGAAAAAGAAAAGGAAACTGCAACAATTAGATTTCATCTGACATCTGAACTTATGACTGGCATAAGAAATAGAAACACATCTAGGAGTGTTTTTTTCACCAATACAATTCTAGGGAAGATTTGGGCTAGGAGATGGGGTACCTGCCACAATTCTACATCACCCACCCTCACACACATTCTTTTTTTGCCATTGCTGTTTACTAGCAATTAAACAAGGTTTGGTTTTTCTAAAAGATAGACAGTAAATTCAAATGAATGCCAAGTGTGCCACTTTCCAGCAAATTTCAGGGTTTGCTTTTGTTTTTGTTTTGTTTTGAGAAAGATAGTAACTCAATCCATTTGGGTAATTTTTTCAAGGCAAAACTGAATGTATTACAATAAAAACTAGTAAGATTTCTACCCTCAAGTATATACTAGATACAAAGGAATCTGAAATAAGCTAAAAAAGAGAGAGAGAAAGCAAAACAAAGAAACAAACTGAAGATTTTAACCTGTACTACTCAGCACTCTGGTGTATTTTGTCCCCAGTGGGATCTTATCCTATATTTTCCTCATTCTACCCACTGTCCTGCTGCCATTATCTCTACCATCTTCCTTGCTTTTAATGAACCCAGCAACCTAAATGCATGGCTTTTGTCACATTCCTCAATTCTCAAGTATTTTAAAAAAAATGTTACTAAAACAATCTGCCTAAAATTCCAATATGGTAGTATCATATTCAAGAACTGCAGCCAATCTCTCATCATGCCTTAAGTTAAACCTCTAGTCTGGCAATTGAGGGGTGCTGTGATTTGATTCTAACACATCTATCCAAACTCATCTCCCTAGACAATACTCTCTCTGATCTTTCACCAACTTTCTTTCTCTTCCTCCAATACTCAGCAACATATCCTAATCTCTGCTCATGCTGTGTCCTACTGTCCTGTCTTTGAATACCTTTTTTTCTCTTCACCTATCCAGAATCTATTCAGTCTGGAAATCCCTTGATAATCTCTCTCTACTCCTGGAATCTTATAAAAATGTGATTTTTGTGTCAATAGTTGGTCGTTTAATGGCAAATTTATTAAGAGTTTAATCTGTGCCCAACATCCTATTCCCATATATTTTAGCAAATTTGTCTTCTTTTTTCACTCACACCATCTTTTGAATAAGAAAAGATATTTATCATCTCGTATTTCTCACCTAGGACATGTTCCAGAAATATTTTTAAGACTGGAACTGTCTATACTAGAACCAAACACAATGACAAGAAAAGTGAAGGGGGTTATATTTCTGCAAGTTTATTTGAAAATGTGTTTGAGTGTATGTTGTCAAGTGAGTTTTACACTCTATATGGTAGAGTGGGGTGGGGCACAGTTGAAATAGACTAGGCTTCTTTGTGCCTAATTATAAGTCATGTTAGATGCTATGAAGCTTAGGGTGTGGGACCATGTGGGTGAGGCCAGTAATTTTACAAACAAAATAAGATCTGTGAAGTGTAACTGAGTTTTAGAGATAATTTGCTTGTGTTGAAGAGGACAATTACATTAAAATAGGTTGAGCATTTTAACAGTCTTTATTACCTCACTCTTTGTAACAGCCTTGAAAAAGTGATGTGACTAAAGTCTAATATCACAGAGCTATGACTTCTTAGATTTTCCATAAATGCTGAGCAAATTATAAGTAAAGGCATCTTAATATTTTACTGTTCAGATCACCTCTGTGGTTCACCATTTTTAATCATGAATGATTTCTTTCTGTATGGAGTATTCATAGTTGGTGTGGCTGCTACAGGCCCTTCAACAAAGGGAACAATTTATCAAAAAGGTATCATTTACTATGTATCCTTGTCAAATGTCCTAAAACCACTAACAAAGATGCTTGTAAAAACAGCGAGAGAAATTGATCCTGATTCAAAAGTTTTTGAGGCCTACGGATCTGTAGTTTTAATAGAGAGATTCTGATGCAGATGGCCTAAAGTCTACATTTTTAAAAACACTGATCAAATTTGCAATAGTTACCAATAAAGCCACAGTTATTGAGCCACCACTACCTGGGAAATGTTAGAGAAATAATCCTGCCTAAACTTGATTTACATAAACATACAGCAGGTGTTTGGGTTTATTTTCCTATTGCTTTGCTGCCAGAATTCACAGAGTAATTGGAGCCCACATTTCTGTCTACATGGAGATATTGTTGTGTTTTGCCTGTTTTCCTCAGTTAAAGAAACCTGATTATAGTGTTTGCTAGTCCCTTCTTAAGGTTCCTCTTACTATATATACATTTAGTTCATACATGCAAACTAAGAAACACAGGTTAGTAAAATTTCTTTAAGAGCGAATATAGTTCACCTTTCAACTTAAACCAGAGGTAGCTTCTAAGTCACCTCTGGCAAGAAATTTGAATATTTCTAGCGATGTGAATCTGATAATTTTAAAAAGTAGATGATTTCATATTTGAATAACCTGAATCATCCTACTGAGCTGCATGTAGTATTTTTCCTAGGACTTTACTTGCCAAACTACAGAATTATTGAGCTAAGAGCTGGAAGTGTCATGTGTGTGTGAACTCACTCTATACTTCACACATGAGGAACATGAAGCTTAGGCAGATGAAGCAACTTTCACTATTTCACAGAACTGCATCTGAAAACCTGCTCTCCTAACGCTTTGTACTACAATGAAACATTTTATATATGCTCTGTAGCTACAGAAAGAAAAAAAGGAAACAGTAATATGTTCTGTAAATCATTATTGATTGCCTGGTTTACTTAAAAGTAGTAAAGAAAACAATGTTTTCCTTTTGGTTTTCTAAAAAGTAACAGAAGGGAAAAAATGTCTGATAGTTAAAAGGTATCATTCAACTGATATAAAGCACCATGTGTGCCAAGAAGAAAGCAAAACTACCAATTTGTCAAGCTTCTGTGTTGTATAATTTACAATAAAATTCCTGAAGCGCGATAGTTCTATTTCAGAATTGTTATTAATAAAACCCCACTTACAGTGGGTAGAAAGCAATAGTATGCACCGTACATAAAGATCAGGCTCTGTGGTCTGATCACAGGGGAAAAATATCATGTGGGACAAAATGAGTAACTCTAAGCCTCAGTTTCCTCATGTGTAATCAGATTGTTGTGGTGATTAACTTAATTAGCACATAATTCAGGGAGTGTTGTCTGGCACACAGGAAGTGATGAACCAGCAGTAGTTATCTCTTTAATTTAGGCAAAAATTATCTGTGGAAGGAGGTGCTCAGCAAAGTAATTTAAGAGTCTAATGACACTCAGATTTTAGGTGTAATATGTGAGACCCAACTCTAGTATTCATAATGTTGACTAAAATTGTTATGTAAAACCAGAAAAAAAAAAATTTTAAATTCTGTTCCATTTTCACTGATAAAAGCTAAAATTCTCTTAAAATCCTGTTATTTCAACTACAGACATTCCCTCTCTCTCTCTCTTTCTTCCCCTGTCTTTCTTCCCAAGCAGTCTTAAATGTATGAGACTCAAAAGTTATCTATACTTTAAAGATGAGGCTGAAGCGATGACTTGTAAATGTGGACAACTTCCTCTATCAATTCCTGCTTTATGTTACCAGTCTTCTCTGAATAGGCACAGGAACCAAACAAATATTCTACTTCCCTTGGGTTAGTCGATGTATTCTCTAAATTGCTTTCTCAAGGTGTCCTTTAGTTTCTGGAGAATTCACAAAGCAGAAATTGACACTCCCCTGGGAAGCTTTGAGAAAAAAAAATGAGACAAAAACCAAGCTTCTTTCTTATCTAGGAATTTGCCACATAGGTGCAGCCATACAGCTTGAAGGACAGAAATGGAAATGGCAGGGATTCTTTATGCATTGTACAGAGGTGACATTCAAAATATTTAACAAATTGGTGTGGCAAGGGCATGGGACATTCAGAATGGACACTGGCCGTAAATAACCAGTAAGTCTAGGCTCTGCATTCTGGCCTAAAGCAACCCTGTCTCTAGAGCTGAAATGGCTCTTTGTTCCTGGTGCAGTGCTTTAAACAAAACAGGCTCTTAGTCAATATTCTCTGACCGAGATACATACCAAATGTTATAAAGGGAAGGAAAGATTACCATTTTATGCAGGATCCTGAAACTGTTACATAAGTACATGGAAAGTGGTAATGTTTGTGGATGTTGGTGTATGAATAAGAGTTGTCCAAAAAGAAAAGAGAGAAAAATTTTAATAGGGCAAATGAAACAAGATGCCTACAGACACATGCATACTTGAGAACTTTGGTGTTATCCTATGCCACAATAGAGTATTACATGCCAGTTTCTGTTTTCCAAAATTTAATAAGAATTATGTTAACCTAGGTGACGTTCTTGTTTACATAGAGACATGCAAACTACTAATTGTTCTTTATTAAGGATGGATTCAAAATAACTGGCAAATAAACTCAACTAATCTTTCAAAATTCATGATTAAAATAATAAAATGTTCTTTGTGCAAAAGAATGCACAATAATGCATAGTAAAAGCTAAAAGTGGGTAGCATGAACTATACAGATCATTTTAAGAGATTAAAGCAGAAGAGTAAAAGAAGATTCTGTTAATGTGCTTTCCCTGTCAAGCAGTTTCCAACATTCTCCTGAAGCTGAGTTGTCCTGCTTTTAGAAAAAAAAAATTCTGCCGTAATATCAGATAGATAGATAGACAGACAGATAGAAAATCATTTTTTTAATTGTCAATTTTTCTGTGTTTTCTACTGAATCTTAAATTTGGATATGGCCAGGACACTGTACAATTAATGCTTTTTTCTTCCTGGAAGCTAAACAGTAGGGGAAGAGTGTCCATTCAACAAATATTTGCAAAATAAGGTCAAGAAGAAACAGTAAAGATTACATAGGGAATCATGTCCTCGTGTTTGTTATTTGGCTTTCAGAAGCACATTTTTAATAAATTCAAGGACCCTTTATAAAATATGGCACTCAGTTGGGAGTGAAGCAGACGTAGTCCCTCTACTCACATGTCTCATGGAAGAGACACACAAGGTTGTTCGAGTTAGGACATGCATTCTGTTAGAGGTATACCTCAAATACAGTTCTGCCGGTTTCTGTTACTTAATGCCAGGACAGATGTCGATGACAATTCGTCTTAATTTAGGGAGGAGTAGTACAGATTGGGCACCAAAGGTCTGTGTTCAGAGGGTATGAATACCTCATTTCCTAAATTCTTTGATTCTTAAATGAAGTTTGTAAAATGCTACTCAAACATTTGGTTCAGAAGGTATATGCTTATTATTATTATCATTACTTTTTGAGTTGGAGTTTTACTCGGTCACCCATGCTCACAGCCACTGCAGCCTTGATCTGCTGGACTCAGGCGATCCTTCTGCCTCAGCCTTGCAAGCAACTGGAACTACAGGCGTGCACCACCACACCTAGCTATTTATGTATTTATTTATTGTAGAAACAAGTTCTGACCAAGTTGCCCAGGCCAGTCTCGAACCCCTGGGCTCAGGCAATCCTCTCGCCTCTGCCTTCCAAAGTACTGGGAAGCAGGCTTGTGTTTATTAATGTATTTATTGTTAGTGTGACTACAAAAGTGCGCCTTTGAATGTTACATATATCATGAGAGAGACAAAAGAAAATATAAGAATACCTCTAGGATCCTAGGAGCTTCTAAAGGACTTAGTGTTTTTTTCTATGGAACCTGTGATTTCTACCCTTAAAAGTACACTTCACAATTTGTGTGTAGTTTTCATGCAAAAGCATAAACTATACTTTTAAACAGAGAAGCAAAGTCAGAAAGACATCACATGCAGACTGTCCACTGAAGAGAATAAGATTAACCTTAAGAATTGTTTGATTTTAAATGTGTAGTAAATTCTATTTGGCACAATTTTAGAAAATACCAATTGCTAGGTATTAGGCTCTTTGATGATTGGTTTTGAAAGTATAGTCTTGGCATAAGGAGTCATACAACCTAAAAAGCCAAGAGGATAAAAATCAGTCGAGTTTATGACCAATGTATTTTTTCTATTTGCAACATCAATCATTGCTTTTTCTTCTTGCAACAGAACATTCTTCTCAGTCATAATCCTTTCTTAGATTTAAAATACCTTTATAATTTTAAGGAAATAGCTTTTACTTTAAATATCCACATTTTATCCATAAAAATTTAAAATACCCACCACATAGAAAAGAAAGAAAACTAGATAAGATATTAAAAGTCTGTAGCCTAATTCCATAATTTTACAATAAGGAAACTGAGACACAGAGAGACTGATCCATTGCTTACTTTATTTCTTAAGAAAGACTTCAAAAGGAGATTTTTAGTTTCCTTTCTGATTTTCTTCTTACTACAAATTGTGTTCTCTTAAAAGAGTAACAGAGCTGGGTTCGGTGACTCAGACTGTAATCCCATGTTTTGGGAAGCTGAGGTGAGTGGATTGACTGAGCCCGCAGGTTTGAGACCTGCCTAGGAAACTTGGCAAGACCTCATCTCTACAATAAATCAAAAAATCAGCCGGGCATGGTAGCACATGCCTGTAATTCTGGCTACTCGGAAGGCTGAGGAGGAAGGATCGCCAGAGCCCAGCAGGTCAAGACTGCGGTGGCCGGGAACGGCCACTGCACTCCAGTCTAGGCGACAGAGTGAGACTCCAACTCAAAAAAAAAAAAAAAAAAAAAGTAACAGGATTTTGCCCTTGAAAGTAATTTTGGTAACCTAGATTTTTGTTTCAACTTTAGCAGTAATTTGATGCATGGTCTGGAGAGACTTTTGCTCCATCAAGGCCAAGTCTCATCATAGGGTGCCTCTCATTTGTTTTAACTACTTACAATAGGGACCTTTGGGACACTGTTGATGAGTTAGAAAAATATACATATGACATGTTTTTCTTCCTTTACTCTCATATGAAAAACCTCCAGGTTTTTCCTGCTGTTTAGGAGCTATTACTCTGCATTTGGGGGCTAACTCACTAAAACTGCCATTGATCACTTTATGGATATTAAACACCTCCCATCACAAAAAGAATTACAGCTATCCATACTGAGTAATTAGAGAAATCAAAGGAATATGTTTTCATCCTGAATATCATTACAGATGGTGAAGAATGTAACATGCTTTTAATCCAGTAGAGACATTTAAGTATGTACAACTCAAAGTTCAAATGACTGAGTTATAACTTAAATAGAAATTCTGACAGTGTAGTTCTCGCTTGCAATAATATATGCTGATTGGAGAACAGTGCTTTACAATTACTTGGAGAGTGTCTTCCAAGGTTTGACATCTAACCAGCAGTAGTCAGGTATCTGCAATGAAAATTTTTTGATTTAAGCAGCTCTAGCTTTGAAAAGTCTGATGAGTTATAATGTTGATGGTCAGAAACAGCATAGCATGTTTAACAAGGCCAAGTTATCTACCTAAATCATCTTGTATGCACTGAGAGTTAATTTTCCTGAAAAATTCCAAGAGAAAGATACATTTCACGCCACAGATATACTTTTAGACGAAAATTGCCATCCTATCCAGATATTACTTAAAGATTATTCATAGCTTGACTGGGGCTGCTTCCTGAACTTAGGAAAACATTACTTTTGTTTTCTTTTTAAAAAAAACTTTCTACTTGAAGTATCACAAAACTTTAGATATCATTTTGTTTTTGATGGAAGGATACAGATGCAAAAACACAGATGAGAAAAAATATTTAACATGACCATTTCCAGCTGGCAATTTTTGTACTATCTTTTCTTTAATTTTTTGAAATGCTGGTGTAGAATGAGGAAGAAACTTAATTTGCATTGAAAGATTCAACAGCAAGAGATAACATGTCTTGTGAGTGATAAATGCCAAGAATGTTGAAGACCTTTTGCTCTGCATGATTAGAGAAAGGTGATTGGATATCTTATTGTGTGATGTGTAGAGGGACTGGCTTCAGGAAAAAGAGGCTTGATTAAATGCTCCAGTCAAACACACTTAAAACAATATTATTTTGATAATGATTATTCACTGTACACTGTAAAAGACTGGAAAAAAGAAATTTCATGTTCTTCCTCAAAATTAGCCACTAATTTAAAATGTCATTTTATATCATGAGAATTAAGGAAATAGATTATTTAATCAATTCATATATCTGTATGCTTTAGCTGATCTAAATTGCTGTATCTCCTACTTGTGAATCAGGATCATCAAACATAAGTTTACATTGCAGAACATATTTATCATATTGTATTGTTTTACATAAATTCATATTTAATTAAAATATAAATAACTGTTTCTAAAGACCACCTACTAAATATACCACACAAGAATTGCAAATCATATTAAAATATTGACCAACAGAAATTAAGGGTTGTTGAATTTAAAATAACTGAATTTAAGCCAATTAGCATATTTTCATTTTTTATGGAGTCTAGAGCATGCCCCAAGTCCTTTCTTTGTGTGAATAACCATGGCATAAATATGAATTAAAAAATAAGCACTCAAGCAAAACTTACAGCAGTAACTCTCTGAATATCACTCACTGACCTCTCTAAAAAAAAATATCAGGCGATAGAATGGAAAGTGTCTCTCTACTACTCAGCAAAATGGGGAATAACATTTAAAAAAGTAAAAAAAAACACCTAAGTAGTTCATCTATAAAATGTGAAAAATTGAAAGGACTTTCTAGTTTGCGCATGACTTGTCTGAGTGGAAATGCATGTAGAATAATTTTACTTCCATCTATTATGTGATAGTACTTGGGGTACGTCCACATTTGTTGTCCAAAGCTGTGAAACTGCACATCCTCTGCTGCTATATCTGCCCACCTCAGTGAGGTTAGAAAAAAAGAAGTCCATTTGAGGTCCTCACATGCAAATACATAAAAAATACAATGCAATAAGTCCTCAAATAAACTTTTCTACTCTCACTGAGGAAGCTTAATGCAACCTGTCATTTCCCCTATGGCAAACTAAAAACTGTGAATAAGACATTCCTTAAGGAAAACAAACTCTGAAGTACAGAATAGACTTAGCTATATTTTATTATTGGGAAAATATAGTGTGAAGACAATTTAATATTAGTAGAAAATGGTATAATTTTTTAAAAAGTCAAAGTATATGTATTTACTGAAGACACAACAGGGGAGCAGGATGACATATGTGTTTGAAATGGAAAGATAATATGTGTGTGTTTCATGTAATGTAGAAATTGTCCAGGAAGGGTTCATCTATGTAAAAATATTGCCCTTCCAATACTGCCAAGATCCATAAGACTTAAAAAGATTTTCTGAATAATGACTTGTTCTTAGAGTGAGAAAAGCTTTAACTCATGTCAAAATTTCCCTAGACTTGAAAAATTATGTTGGAAGTGAGAAAAAGGGGGTAATTCACTTGGTTGTTCTGTTTCTTCTTTTTCTCCTTTCTAACATTCCACTCAGATTTGGCAGATATCATAAATTCTAAAATGCACAGTTTATACCGTCTTACTATCTATGAGCTGTGAAAAAAAATGCAGGAATATTCAGCGACCCCATTTGCATTGTAATAAGAAAAAACAAGAAAAACAACATAAGCGGCAGATTAAATTCTGTAAATTCAGTCTAGCACCTAGCATAGAACCAGGCACAAAGAAGGTATTCTGTAGTACTATTAAATTGTTAGATGAAATTAATTACTACAGTTTTTATAAAGGTACACATTATAATGACATAAATATATTACTTGATCTTAAGTAATTATGGAAAGCTAGGAAAACTTCATAATTTAGGGGTCTCTAATAATGAAAGGAAGCATGTGTACAAAACTGAGAAAGTAGTATTATCCAGGAAAAGCAACTTACCAAAAGTACAAAGAAATATAAAATCTTCAGTGACTTTTAAGCCTCAAAACATATGCTTAGTCAACATATGGCATGATATTTTATACTTGGAAGTCATCTTTTTGATTGATTAGATTTTATCCAAAAGCCAGAGGACTCTGAGTCAACCCCTGTCGTATCTTCTGATTACAGTTACCATCAGCCAAGGCTTGAGTTTCATGTGATGGCTTCAGTAGTGTACCAATGGCATACTTCTCCTGTGTTTCTCACCCTGACAGTAGCCATAATGAACTCTACCTCCCACACTCCTATAATTGGCAAATAACACTGAAAATAGTGCAACCTGGTCCACAGGCTTATTACTTTCATGGTGGAAGCCCAGCTGAAATGTTGCCACTTCAGCAGAAATGACAAACGACAGAGACAGTTGCCAAGACTAATACTCATATGAGGTCAGGGCTCTTTTTGCAGTCTCAAATGATAAACACAGCACTTATATGGAATTACTGCTTTTAACTAACCATCTTCTTAGTTCAATTAAAAATGCACACACACATAGCATTTAAATAACTAGAAGGTTAGAAATTTAAGAAAATTACTTAGGCCATCCAATTTGAATAAGTCTGGCTGATATACCTGGGCAAACAGCTTTGTCTCTGTAAAAACTCCCCAGTTACAATACCAGAAGTTTCCATCATTTTGTCACTTTCTTTCTTTCTTTCTTTCTTTCTTTCTTTCTTTCTTTCTTTCTTTCTTTCTTTCTTTCTTTCTTTCTTTCTTCTCTTTCTTTCTTTTTCTTTCTTTCTTTCTTTTTTTTCTCTTTCTTTCTCTTTCTTTCTTTCTTTCTTTCTTTCTTTCTTTCTTTCTTTCTTTCTTTCTTTCTTTCTTTCTTTCTTTCTTTCTTTCTTTCTTTCATCTTTCTTTCAATTAGAGAGATGTAGGGTACAAGTGAGGGTTAACTAACAAGTATGCTGATGCAGGTGAAGTTTGGGTTTCTAACTGGCCTTGTCATATTTTATGAACCATCAATTAGAGAGTCATCTGGTTTTTAATAATTTCGTTAACTACAGAAATCTCTGTTTTAGGATTTAAGTGTTTTTTTTAGGTAAGACAGAATTCAATTCAAATAGCTTGTTTCCTCCAAGAATAACTCAAGTCATGTCATAAGTGAGTGTGCATTTGTTCAACTGGCTTCTGTTGCTCCCTGTATCAAGCTCAGAAGAGGTGCACTGAATAAATATGTGTTGACTGAGAAAAGGGGGAAGTAGATCATCAACCAAAAAAAATTTTACTTTTTGAGTGAGAGGTGAGTGAGGGAGGTTGGTTACATCAAATAAAATGTTTTAAAACTATTGAGAGAAAATTCCAAACAACATGCTATGGGTATGTTCTGTTTGACCAAAACACCATTGGACAACTTAGCCATACCTTCTACAGCAGGTGAGATGAGTTGGCTCTGTTTGCAGCTGAAAGATGGCAATAAAAACAATATGATACCAGTTCAGCAGACCCATAGAAAAGTTTTATGCAAGAGAAGTCTATATCAACTGACAATAACCATATGTAGAAGGCAATCACCAATATTACAGTTTTGAATAACAGGGACAATTAGTTGAGGAAAAGAGGACTGTGAGAACTAGATACGTTTTTATCATCATAAAACTATGACTAGTTGCCAAGATTTTATGATATATTTTTCTAAACCACTCAAATAAATTTTAGTAATATAAAATATGAAAGAAACTCATTAATTTAAAAGAGTATTATTAAGAATATAGTAAGTACTTTATAAATGCTCTCATAAAAAATAAGTGACTGTATGCATTTGGCAAGAGAAGATCTGTTGAAAGAGAAAATGTTCTCTTAAAGAAAATCTATAAATCCACCTATTTTCATTTCAAGGTCACATAACAATTATGCCTTCTTTTATCTTAATTCACATATTTTGGTCACCTAGACTCTTTAATGGAATCAATTCTAATGTTTTAAGTCTGTATTCACAGAGAGAGCCAACACAGTTTTTACTCAAATTAAAACATCTTAAAACTAAATTTTATTTCACATTTTCTTAATTTAGTGGAAATATTTTTGGTCTCATTTATAGTCCTAAACTTACTTTTTCATTTCATAGTGCATAAAATCATGTGAATGAAACTGAGGTTCACATGAGAGATTGAAGAGACCCTCTTTTAACAGCTAAAATTAATGTGCAGCTATTATACTCAAGAAAATCCTGAGACAGAAAATAAAATGACAAGAAATACAAATAATCTTTTGGTTAAGTAATATTTGAGAATTAACAGTTATAACCCATTTTTAATCTCATGTTCACATTGTGATTGTTCCTCTAACATTTTGCATGAATTGTATCCTATAATTTCTTTCCTAGATCTCCTTTGACCATGGTGTAAGAATTTTCTAGAAGACAATCCTTAAAAAAAAAAAAAGAAAGAAAGAAATAGCTTTGTCCAACGAGTTCCACCCAAAGTGAGCAGTAGAAAGGCATGCTACCAGGCAGTGTTTTGTTTACTCTTAACCTGCCTGGTTTACTGGCATGTCTGCACAGTGCCTTGTTACATGACTTTGTCACAGCCCATTTGGATTTTCCACTTCATTCCTCAAAGTCTTTCTCTAAGCCCGCCTACATAACGAATCCTATTTTAATGGCAAAAAATTTTTATTTTATCCATCCTTCTTGCCCTCTCTACTTATACGCAGAATTTCAAATGGCATTGGGGAACAGATTCTTTTATAAATCAATAAGAAATATCTTCTAATTCTTCCCTCTCTTCATATTTCCCTTCCTCTCTCTCTTTCTAAACCATCTGTATAATTTCTGCATGAACTGTTGGGAGCTCAAAGCAGGTTACTATGTTATCATTTCACCTGTGAGGAAATAGAACATAGAGTGGTTAGACCATCAAAATGTAATAGATGGCAATTCAATGTCAGCACTTGGCTCTCCCAGTTTGTATTCCATTGATAAAGTTTATGTCCACTTTCCTTTAGAACTTTCACTAAATAAAATGGAAGCTCTCAATTATTTATTCAAAGTAGCAGAGACACATAAATAACAACCACTTACTAAAATAGATGGAAGGCACACGTTTCTAGTACTAAAACTATTTGAGATAAAAGTCAACTTTCATTTGCAGCTTAAGTTTCTAAGTTTAATTATCAATAAAGTAAATCCTTAGGTGTCATGGTCATAGGTACTAAAGTGACGCACAAACACTTAAAATTGATTTAATGCCATCAGACTTCTAGAATAAAAAGTGATATACATATTTTACTTATAAATGCAATACTCATGCAATTGCAGGAAACATACTTTCATTAAGCTATGGTCATAGGAAAATAAATTCCTTAGCATATAATAATAGTCAACGTAAGCCGGGCTCGGTGGCTCAGCCTGTAATCCCGCGCCTTTGGGAGGCTGAGGCGAGTGGATTGCCTGAGCAATTTTTATTATAGTCAGTTATACTGCAATAGAGAAATATGCTAAACCAAATTATAAAATGTAGTCCATAGATAACAAAATAACTGGTTATTCTACAAACGAGAATTAAGGATGTTCTCTTAAGAAGATCAGCTTTGGTGAGATACAGCACTTCACTAGACTACTAAAGACATGACTAACAAATAGATGACTTATCTTAAAAAGTCATCTTGGTGGCTCAGCCTGTAATCCCACACCTTTGGGAGGCTGAGGTGAGTGGATTGCCTGAGCCTGCGGGTTTGAGACCCACCTGGACAGCGAGACCTCATCTCTACAATAAATCAAAAAATCAGCCAGGAGTGGTAGCGCATGCCTGTAATTCTGGTTACTCCGAAGGCTGAGGCGGAAGGATCGCCGGAGCCAGGAGGTGAGGCTGCCGTGGCTGGAAGCGGCCACTGCACTCCAGTCTGGGCGACAGAGTGAGACTCCAACTCAAAATAATAATAATAATAGTCAATGTTTTACTTTTCCCAAAGATGCTCAGTAATGATAAGTGATTATTTTAATTCTACTTTTTCTAAAATGATATAATTCATCCAATAAGACATGGTAATTTATAACTCTGACATTTGGACTTTATGAGAGCCCAGAAAATAATTCATAACTTTAATTGCTAGTGGTGCTGTATATATCACACATTTCTTTAGAGCAAACCACTTTGAAATCTTGTAGTTATTTATAATAAATCTTTGACTTAAAATAAAACCTTCCTTTTGCTAAAATGTTCCTTTTAGTGTTCCTCAATTTATGAGAAAATTTCAAAAATAGTCATTCTCATTATTGAATCTCATAAATAAACTATAATTGCAGGTAAAAGCTAAACATATATTAAAGCACCACTGCAGTGCTGAAATTATAACATATTTGGAAAATGCTAGTGATTTTCAAACTAAATTGTAGATGATTCAATACTTTCTTAAACTTTCAGAACCACCTAATTTTGCTAATCTAGTGCTTTGAGCCTCATACTATTGAAAAGACAAATTGGCTCCTCCTCTCCTACAAAATGTAATGAACTTTTAGATAATTGCTGTCTTCGTGAAGTACTGTTCACTTTTGTTTATTGGTTACATTAAAATAAAATGGCTAGCAAATATAGCTATACTTTCAAATATATTATTATCTACTAAGTAAAATGCTTTTACAGTTTATCTATGATACTTTTCTTAAAAATTTACACTTAAATTTACAATGAAAGAATTTAATTTTTGTCTTTTTAGTCACTATCTCAATAATAGCAATGGCTTGTTTTATGAAATGTCTTACTTTTTCATGGTTAATTTGGATATTTATAAAAAATTATCTCTTAAAAAGAAAAAAATGCTATATCCTTAAATGTGCTATAATTCCCCATAATCATTTATTTCAGTTGTAAATCATTTCAATTTCCAGAACAAACATATTTGTTATGTTAAAATATGATTAAAACTTTAAAGTACTTTGCCAAAAATACATGGAGTTTTTTTTGCTCCTGACATCAAACTTTTCTATAAAACTAAAAGAGGCCTGTTAAGAATTGTATTCGATGAAATATTTCAAAGTTTATATTTTAATCTCTAAAATGAATTGTCATTTAAATATACACAAGTATATGTCTTTTATGGTATATAATGTCCTGATAACAATAAGGTAGTCTCAATGGCCACAGTAGGTTCTGTTCTTTGTTTCTTTTGTTTGTTTTTTTAATGAGTATTTGATATAATGTTATGCTTACACACCACTCACATATCCATGACATATATTCTGGAAATATGAAAAAGTGCCTGTCTGCTTAGTAAACTGGATACACATGGATGAAACTTTTGTTTCTCTTCACTTTCAGTCTACTTAAGTTTCTTGTGTCCCATTCCACCTGCTTGATCTGTCATACAAGAAACAAACTGTCTAGCTAACTAATTAGCTAAAAGTTAAGTGTACTTTCAAAAAATACAGCCACCTACCTCACTGATTCATTCCACGTACATGTAGTTCTGCCAGGTTTTGCTCTATCTTTTCCTTCCTTTCCTTTTTCATATCAACACCCTCTATCTATCACAGCTCAGCATGTATTTTCAATCTTTAAAAAATAACCACAATTTCCTTAAGTTTAAGTGTCACAAAACATATTCAAATGATTTGCTTACTGTGTCTTGTCTTACTTATACTATAACCAAAAGCATTTGAATTTTCTTCCCTAACCTAATATGATCCAGCAGAGTTTGCAGTAAAACAAATTAATATGTTAGCTGATAACTACCATTGATTTCCACAACAAAATTAGAACTTCAGTACTCTGGAAAAAAATGTCTTATGGATATACACTAAAAAGTCCTTACAAGGCAAAAGCTGTATAATTAATATATTAAAAGATATAAAATATACAGTATACTTTTTGATAACTAGTTTAGAAATAAAATAAAAGTCATTGATGGTATGATATTTTATTGAGAAAAAGTATTTAAAATAAATGATCCAAACCCCTTTGTAAAATAATCACCCCTCTCAATCTCACTTTTTTGTTCTCATTATAAATACTGACATCAGTAAAACTTTAACATTTGACCAAGTTTTCCACTGTCCTCACAAAAGTGTCACAATTGCAAAATTAGACCCACATTTCCTTATTATTTTAAAAATATTTTCTTCACTGCTCCAACACATTCAGCAAAGAACACAAATAATTAAAATCCTAAGCAATATGCCCTACTGGTGTCTAAGGACATTTTTCCCCTGCCAATTAACTAATATCCCATTACAATCCAATCAGCTAATATGCTTGTGTTAACAATTCTCTTTATTTAACTGATGCCTGTTGTCCTGATTAGATTGGACAGGTAAGCTTAAATAATGATGGTTGAGCCTGGTTAATGTCTATGATTGGACATCTTTGATAATTTGCTCTACTTTATTTGCTGTAAACCGTAGGGGTCTTGTATTATGTGATGTCCACAGACACATGATGGTGGTAATAAGATCATATTATACAGTTTCTAATTTTAAGTAGGAATATATTTTTTATTAGTTTTAATTCTGGCAAAATTTGTTAGTAGATTACCAAGAATTTTGCAATGTCAGGCTTAATAAAGGGGAGCCGACTTCCCTGTTCTTCCAGGAACACAGCAGGCTATGCTACCTAGTGTTTTTGTTTCTTCTCCATAAAATCATTTGTTTGCTTTCCTATTCCATCCTGCTGATTCAATGCTAGTAGTGTGTCCAAGGACGCAAAAGAAAGTATCAACTCACCAAGATCTGTACTTTTAAGCAAGCTACTGTAATAAATTTGGTTATTGTGGACTAAGATTCAGGAAATCTGGATCATAACTCTCTCACTAACTAAATGACCATGAAAAAGTTACTTATTCTTAACTGGATAAGAAATTTTGATAATTCCTTCCATATAAAACACCTTATTATTCTATGTGAATGCTTTATGTTATACATCTTAATAAGTTAAAAATTATCATTCCATTACTTTTGCAAATCAATGCTATTGCAATTTTTATTATAGTCAGTTATACTGCAATAGAGAAATATGCTAAACCAAATTATAAAATGTAGTCCATAGATAACAAAATAACTGGTTATTCTACAAACGAGAATTAAGGATGTTCTCTTAAGAAGATCAGCTTTGGTGAGATACAGCACTTCACTAGACTACTAAAGACATGACTAACAAATAGATGACTTATCTTAAAAATTCTAAATCTTGCCGGGCTTGGTGGCTCAGCCTGTAATCCCACGCCTTTGGGAGGCTGAGGTGAGTGGATTGCCTGAGCCCGCGGGTTCGAGACCCGCCTGGGCAGCGAGACCTCATCTCTACAATAAATCAAAAAATCAGCCGAGCGTGGTAGCGCATGCCTGTAATTCCAGCTACTTGGAAGGCTGAGGTGGAAGGATGGCCGGAGCCCAGCAGGTCGAGGCTGCGGTGGCCAGGAGCTGCCACTGCACTCCAGTCTGGGCGACAGAGTGAGACTCCAACTCAAAAAACAAACAAAAAAAAACAAAAAAAAACTAAATCTCCAAATCTAATGAAATTTTTGATAATTATGCCACCAAATTAAAGTACAGAATTATTGACATTGTTATATCCAGTAGTTATGGAATAACAGACAATCAGCATTGGAATTCATTTTGTCTAACTTGTTATCATTAATAGTGGCTTTGAGAAATTGTCATGCAACCTTAACTTTAACGTCTTGAAACAGATTTAACATCTTGATACAGATTTCACAACACAGACTATTCTATGGGTCAGCTTTGATTGAGCATTTCTTATAGTAATAAATGCTATCCTTCTATGAAGGCAATTTTTTCCCATGTAATCCTACTGGCTTTCATTCTGCTGCTAGAAATCACAAAGAAAGAATGAAATCCCTCATCTCTTCTGTATTAAAGTGCTCCAAATATCTCAAGTGGCTGTCCTCTCCTCAAGCTGACTTCCTCAAGAGCACCAAACATTTTCTTGAATTCACATATCTTTAAGCACAAGAAGTATCTGTATATACGTCAAAGAAAAATACAGAAACTTAAAGTTATAATGATCATCGAAATTTTTCTTTTTGAATGAGAAGCATTCTTACAATTTGTAAAGCAAGTTTGTGATATAAAAGGCAATTGATCACATGATCGCAGCACTCCATGACACTGAGTCAAAGTGAGTTCTCAGAATTCTTAAGAGATAGCTCTAGAAAAAAATAATAATGTCAGCACATGTTATCACTAAAGATTATATTCAAGGTTTTTACAGTTGAGAACACCATGCACCATGGAGGTTAAATATAATTTATTGGCAAACCTAGAAAACATTCGTGATTTCTAAAAACCCTAGTCTTCCATATCCTGCAGAAAGTTGGAAGTTAGTTTAAACATGAGCTAGTCTAAATCCCTCAATTTAGTAAAGTAAATGAGGTCCTGAGAGGTCAAGTGATTAATATATATTAATATTTTTCACTCCCCTCTTTCTATGATACTAAAAGACAAAGTGAAAAATACTAAAGTAGACATATTGCACATGGCACACCCCTTCAATAGCAATGACAGACAAAGGAGAATATAGGTTCCCTGTTGCTTTAAACATACCGTATAACAATTTCATACAAACCAAACACCTAAAGGATATTGCTCTGGGAACTGAATGTCAGAAAAGCAGGGAGGAGCATATATTCATACAACTTACAAAGCAACATTCAGTAGTATAGAAAAAGAATTAATGTCAGCACTGGAGCTGTTGAGAATACTATATAAAGCCAAGCACTATACTTACCATATGGAAGACCTTTATTAAGATAATAAAGGTTCATAATATATGAAGCACATTTGAAAATGGAAATCTTAGGTACGATCAGAAAAAAAGCAATGTGATATAAAACGTATTCTCTGCCAGAAAATTAATTAAATTTCCTAGTTCAGAAAAGGCCATATATTCTGCATAGACACTCACTGAAATTCAGATGCACAGAGCCTCAGAGAGTGTGTCATAATCTACTCAGATATAGGACTCACCAAGGGAAACTGACAGCAACTTGGCATCTGTAAGAGTTCACATAAATGAAGAATTTATTTTGTGGTAACTTCTATTAGGGAAAGTACAGATCCGACAGTACACACTTTGCATGTCATTCAATCTACTCTTACTCTTGTTGGACATCCATGTAACATATTGTTACATATGAGTTCATATTATTAGTCAATTAAATCAATAATTTGCATTGAAAAATAGGTTGTTTTACTCCCACTGATATTATTATGCATTTAAGGATTTTTTTTTTTTAGTGAAAAATTTGTTAGAATGATGACTAGACTTTTTTAAAGGCAAAGATTCACATCAGGTACCCAACTCAAACTAAAATATGTATTAAATGAAAAAGCAGAAAGAAAAAAATTAGGAAGACTAGAATTTCTTGTTCTAGGCAAAAGCATTTTGCATTAAATGAGAATAACCAGAATGCTAAAAGGATTTGCAACCAAGCACCACAGAAAAATTAGGAAGACGGGGGCTATAAACCTGAAAAGAACATATAGAAAGACATTAGCTATCTAGACATCATGACATAGTGTCTGTCTGGACTTAGGCCTGGAAATACTTTCATTTGTAAAAGGAATAGAAATTATTTTGTGATCCCCAAGGGGGAAACCCAGGATAAATGGATTCAAGTTACAGGAAGGTAGATTTGGCTCAATATAAGAAAGAGCCAGAATGTTAAAGAAATTCCAAAATAGAATGAGCTACCTTTGGGTTTGGTGTCACTGGAATTACTCAGGCCAAGATAAGCAAGTCTTATAAATGGCATTGAGGGATGTATGCACAATCTGAGATAGTATTAGTTGACTATTAGTCTCTTCCGCCACTCCTAGTATTTCATGACTAATCCAGCAGATGTTTATTGTGTGCTCCAGGCACTCCACATAAAAAAGATATGAAATTAACCTTATATTCACATAACTAACAGATTAACTCATGTTGTGATTATCTTGGTAGAGAATTTGGCAAGGAGGGATATTTTGACTTAAATTCTAATTTTCTATCAAGCCCTGTCTCAACTGTATTCTCTAGGCATAACCCGTTTAGTTCTAAATGCATAGCTCCAAATTAGTGCTTAAGCCCTTATCTTTCTCTCCAAAAGACTGTTCTCACAGAAAAAGTTCTAAAGACAACATGCAGTGTACACAAATCAATGCATCTTAACTTGCCATTTTTTCCCCATTTTACCTCAAAGGCTTTTCTAAGAATAAGAAACACAATCTCATAAATAAAGTCTTTTCTTCCTTCCCTAATTGATTTTTTTCCCCTCCCAATTTTACTTCATAGTCTCTTAAGGTCCTTTCAGTGTCTGTGACATGTTTTCTTCAATGTTTTATCCCCTTCCAATTTACTTTTCCAAAATTGTTTTGCTTCTTTTTTCTCAAAGATGTTTTTTCCTTCTTCGTTTGGCTTTTCTTTTTTCTCACCTACTTTTTATTTCTCCATTTTTATGATAAATTGATGAAATTATTATCCTATTTGGGGCATATTTCCTTTATTTTTCTATAAAGTAATGTATAATTTTTCTGATTTCCTTTCCTCAAATATTTAGAATATTTTGATTGAATTTTCCTCTTTCCATGTGAGATATAAATATTTTCATGCTTCCTCTCCTGCCATTATGTATGATAAATGTTATAGAATTTAAATTATTAATCCATTTTTCTGTGGAAGTAATTATTTTATACTTACCTGGTTTTTAACTACAGGTCTTAAATCTAGAGAAAAATAATAAATTATACTATAGAAAATATATTGAATCATCTATGAAGCTACTAATGGCCAAGAGGCATAAGCCAAGAGAAATGAAAATAGAGTAGAGGAAAGTTTGGGTGAGGGCAAGAACTCATGTTCAGGTGAAAAAGGCAAATGACTATTTTATAAACATTCATTCATTTATTCAACATTTAGCCATGGAATTTGAAGAGTTCATAAAGGAGAAGGTGAAACCATTGTTCTCTAGTAATTCAGAGTTCAATATGAATGGGAGTACTGCTTTGCTAAGGGAAGATTCAGGAGAAGGTACTCAGTCAATCTTGAGAGATCCAGGCCACTTTAGATAGAGTTTCAATTTTCTTACCTACTAAATATAGAAACTAATAATTTCTAACTAATCGTTCCTTTGTATGGATCAATTAAGAAAATAGAGGTGAAGCTCATTAACATTATGCCTAACACACAGTAATTTCTTAGTACATGTTTGTTATTATTATTGTCTTGGTGAATTTTCAAGACGGGATTGAGTAAAGGACTCTCCAAATGGCAGGACTTAACTATGCAAAGGCCAACAGACACAAAAGACTATACCCGTTGAGAAAGATGCAGACACTAGAGCATAGCATGCATCCAGAGTTAAGGCATACTATACAAACTGGAAAAGTGGATAGAAGTGGAGTCGTGGAAGGCACCCATTAATCAGAGCTTTGTCTAATAGAAAGCCTTACATTTCCAAATGAAAATTAATGGTCCAACGTAACACTCATTCCCTTTCAAGTTTCCCTGGTATTCCAATGCCTTTAAATACAGTGGAAGAATTAAATATGATCTTTTAAATGTTCAGTGAAATGCATGTAAGTCAAAATGGTTTGCTTTGCTTATATACACAAAGTATTAATTATGCTACCACATTAAAGAATGCCACAAATAATGCAGTCACATACAAGCTCACCTGTAGACACACTTTTTTTTGCAGTCATCTACCAATAATCTTCCCAGCCTAAAGGTAGCATTTTAGTCATATGTCTCAAAGAACCTTAGAGAGTCACAAGAATGTGACGCAGAGCATAAAACATCCTCAAAACAAGCCTCTGCAGGAGCTGGGCGGACCAGTTCCACTAGTGGAAAAGGAAATAAGGAAGGTGGACATTTCCCAGTGATGACTGAGTGTTCATGTTTCATAGGTAATGACTCTGCTGGAGTTTGAGCCCTGAGGGATGAGCTTCTTTCAAAATACAGCATTCTGAATGGAGGATATCTTGGACTGATCCAACAGTTCCCTCTGTCCCTCAAGTGTCACCAGCTGAGTTTACAAAAGAAAGTTTTGCTGAGTAATTAGTCTGCATTCAGTTCTCATATCTAAATGGCATAACTTTGTAGAATATTTAGATTTATTTGAACTGGCTTATACCTAATTTTCTATAACCAGATAAGTATTACGATTAATATGCACATAAGTTTGTGCATTGCTTTTGAAAATGCAAATGTTATCACAATTGAATTTTGAAATAGAATTCACAAACACTTCTATTTACACTTTTCAGATGTATGTTATATAATAATTGCCTGGAGAACATTAAAACTGGCATATTTATTCATGCAAGCTAAATTTCTTTCCTATATAATTGGTTGAGAAAATTGTGTAGGGACTTTCTCTGATAATTTTATCTTTAATTCTTCTGAACTCTTAATATTAAAAAAAGTCTACTACTATGCAGGAAAGTAGAAAATGCATAACATGATGACATATGTAAAGATAAACCCAGGTGGAGCAATTCTTCTGTACTGTAGGCTCTGCATAGTGGGCTGAATGCATCCTCTCAATGTAAAAGAGATAGACTATTAACGGAGAACGCAGAAGAGGGGCAGCTGCACTGTTTCATGAGAACCACCATACCTGTTGATTAATGGAGAGGCCTTAACAGCACTCTTCTTCCATGCGTCTTGCCATGAGGAAAGGGGAGGAGGGGAAAGGTAGTGATGGCAGCAACACCTGGGGAAGGGAGATGGGGAAATATGTAAAGGGAAAATCAGCAGCCCCTAAACAATGGTGTCCATCCATAGACCTTGCCAGTAAAACAATTGCCAAAAAATCTGAGCCTGTTTCCTTTCCTTATTTTTTAAAAATCTAGATAAATTTCTAAGATAATCTAAACAAATTAGGTATTTTGAAAGGTGTTCATCTAAATAGTCTTACAACTGTAATTCTCTAAGTCCAGGGATAGAGTTGGCTGCTATATATAAGTAGCCACCATCTTATTCTCACTTCTTAACCAGACAGGACAGTCATCTATGGGCATACTTTTTTTTTTTAAACAACAGATTTAAGAAAAACTATAGAATGAACCTAATACCAAATAGATATATATTTTCTCCCCAGTACATAGTAGGATTATCATTTCCTCATTTTGCTTCTTCCCAGTTGCTATATAACTGTCTCACAATGTAACTTCCTTGTTTATGTTCTCCTAGGTATAGGCAATTTTGACATCAAAACAACTTCAACGTGTTAACTTAATTAAAAAATTAAATTTAGTAGAATCCCTATATACTACAGGAGGTCAAGCTAATAAAAGTTGTAAAAACGTTCATGTTTTAGCTATATGTTTGTAGGCATGGTTTAATCTGGACTATGTGCAACTTTTTAAAGTTTATTTAATTATATACATTAAGTTAAAATGTTTAATAGATCATTAATGATATTAAATTATTTGAATTTTAATAGCGACTAATTGTCTTATTAATATATGAGATAGCACACCTGTAAAGCAAACACTACTACAGATTTTTCTTAGTGTTAGTTTATAAAGAAATATTTAACTTTGTATGTTCATATTAAAATATAAACGGCAAATGAGATATGTTCTTTTAGACTGTTTATTCAGAGAAGTTATTACATGCGGTGAAGATAAACCTGCAAAAATAGGTGTATATTTTATGAAGAAAAGAAGTAGTATAAAAAGTAAGAATAGGAGAGAATTAACTTTCCTTTCTGAAAAAAGAAAAGTTGACCTCTCAGACAAAAGAGTTTCTTAGTGTGTTAGATATGGAAGGGCTGGGACATTGTTGAACTTTTCTCTAAAGACAGGGCTTTTCATGAATACTTGTTTGCATTCTTGTTTCTGAATGTGATTCTAACCTTTAATCCCAATGTTTAGGAAAGCAGCTATCACAGAAATCTCTGGGGCTTGGAGAATGATAATCCTTTTGGTTTGCCTTAATCCTGTTTAGACAGGATGTCTCAAAATTTTCCAATTTCTCAACTCCTCTGGTCTTTGACACACTGCTTACTATTAGCCATCATATCTGTTTAAGTAACAAGACCCACCTAAGTTAGGCAATAGTATTAGTCAGCCCTTGAGAAATTTGAAAACTAATTGGTTACCATAAGAGATTAACATCAAATAATTCTGAAGGCATAGGCCTGCTGAATTAAAAGAAACAACTCCAAATAGCAAACATAATTTTTATCAGGTTATTAAATATATCCTTTTTGTAGCATTGCCTTGGGTTTTACACATTTTTGTGTTTTGTGTTTAATTTAAAACATTAATTTATGTTACACATAATATTTTAAAGTTTGAATACCCTTTAAAGCTAAAACCTACATGCTCCAATAACATAACATCTAAAAAATGAAACCTAATAATTTGTACACTTAAATATTCTTGAGTGATTATTTTGGGATCAGCATTTTTGTCTTTGGAAGAATCAAATGTGGGAAACTTACAAGCCAAAACAACAACAACAACAACAAAAAACCCACATGCTCTTAATTTGTAGCCAGACACTTGAATGTGGCATGAAATACAGCATCTTTTTGCATATGGGTCCCTAATATACTAAGATTTTTATATATAGTAACTTCTTCCTTTGACCTTAGGAAAGGTAGTTTATTATGGGATAATGTATTTGCAAATTAGCACTGTACTGTGTGAGATTAAAAATAATTAAAGGTGTATGTTCAATAAACTTTGAAAAGCAAATTTATTCATACAAAACACAGAGAAAGACTGGTAGTAGAGCTTACAAAGATATAATAAATAATATAAAATAGTTTTGCAAATAGCTGAGTTTACCAAAACAAGAGAGAAGGATAACCCAAAAGATTAAGCTAGAATCTATAAGTCAAGTAAGCCAGGAATAGAAAGTTAAACATTGCATGTTCTCACTCATAAGTGGAAACTAAAAATAGTTGATCTCATGGAAGTAAAAAGTAGAACAGAGCTTACTAGAGGCTGGGAAGAGTAGGAAGAAGAGAGGTATGGGAAGAGATGTGTTAAAGGATACATAATCACAGCTAGACAGGGAAAAGAAGTTCTAGTGCTCTATAGTACTGTGGGATAACTATAGTTAGCAATAACATATTTTATAGTTCAAATAGCTAGAAGGAGGATATTGAATGTTCCCAACACATACAAAAAAGACAAATGTTTTGCATAATGAATATAGCAACTACCCTGATCTGATCTCTATACATTGTATGTATTGAAAAAACACTATGTACCTCATAAATATATACAATTATTATGTGACAATTTCTAAAACACAATTAATAGAATAGTTAAAAGAAATTTCTGGATGACAGAAATTAAAATGGTATTTATTTGAAAGGTAGATATAATCCCTTATCTTCAGGAGGTGTTTGGTAGAAATTTTCTTATGATCAATGATATGAGCTAGATTTTCACCTTGTAACAGCAAAAAAAAAGGGGGGTGGAAATACGTCCTATGATTTGTAAAAATAAAAATTATATAGAGAAACATTTTGTGATTATTATCGGATGCATTGACAATGAGGAATTTGCAGTGAGTTTTTTCCCCCCCATAGGAAAGAAACTGTCTCTCACAAAGATTAAACAATAAGAATGGCATAGAAAATACTATTGGTCAGACCACTATAGCATCTGTCTCTTCAAGTTTCTCTTTTTGGAAAAATGTATAATCACGGTAGATATATTGTTAGTAAGATATTGATGCGCTATGTGATTTAGTGAAATAAGAACAGAGAACACACGTTGAACAAAGCAGAATGGCATTTGCAAATGGCAACGTAGAACTGGCATTCGTTCATGCCCTCAAGCAAAGCATTCTCTAGGTGACATACAGAAATAAGGACTAAATACTGAGGTGGTTGGGAGTTAAAAGCAAAGAGACCAGGAATATAAACTTTCTTAACACTGGGTTGCTTCTTAAAGACTGGTTAGGATATGAATGAAAGGATAAAGGAAAGAGTTTACAGAAAAGGAAGTCAGAAGTCAACATGTCCTAAGGCTGTGAGGTGAGAGAGAGGTTTCTGAGTGCTGATGACTTATAGAAGTTTGTTCAACCAGAATGGATAGCAGGGTAGGAAGAACAATAGAATACATCCTTGATATGTATGAGAACCATTAAACATTAATACGTAATATGTAAATATATTAAAGGTAGGTTAACTAGATAGTGAGACTCCTGTGCCCTGCTTAATGTCCTTTAGCCTTTGCCAAAAACCTCGTGTGTTTAGTATAGAATATATAAGAGGTTATTACGGTACTGCATAAACATTCCCCATAACAGTATTGTTTATCCTATTAGTGAGGTCTATCTTAAAAGTACATTTTCTCTAAATAAAGTAGATATTTTAGCTTTGGATTTAACTCTAAAACTCCCACAGTCTGTCACATTCATACATAGGAATTCTGTGACCATGGACAGTTTAGTACATTCCTCAAGGGAGGCCATTGTTCAGGCAATGAGACATTTCTGATTTTATTTAATCTTCCTTCTTGCTGATAGTGGCTGAATGATCATCAAAAAGGGAGTTTTAATTATCATAATGCTCATCATGGTATGGGCACACCTGGACTGTTTGATTATTTGTACTAACTCTAGAATGATGGGATTAAGATTACTTTTGGGTGGCAGCAAAAGTAGTGATAGCTGAAAAAGGGATGCTGAAAACCTTTGCAAAGGAGGAAACTTAAATGATTTTATAGGACTCAGGAAACTAAAAATACACTATTTCTTGTTCCCCTTTTAAAGTGAGGAACAAACAATATTTTCAATTATAACATATAATAATATAGAAGGTTATCAGTCAGGACTTAAATACTGAGATGACATGGAAGAAAATAAATAGAAAATACTTGTACAAAAATCATTGTGTAGGCATCATCTAAAGCTTTTTGGAAAATCAGTAAAAATTATAACTGGGTTAAGATAAAAGACGAGTCAATTATGAATCCCTATATCCTGTTCTTAAGTAAGTGTTAATGGTGTGTCCGGTGTCTTCTATTATATATTGTATTACTGAAATTTGAATCTATAGGTTGCATAGCTTAATGGCAATAAAAACCAGCTAAGCAAAAGTGTTTAAAATTACCAGCTGCTAGCTTTAATAAGCAATTATCCAACAAAAAAATCAGTGAATAATACCTAAAAATTAAGTGTAAACTTTAGCCGCTATGACTGAATTACATTATAGTTGGATTTGAGCACAATGGGGGAAACAACCGGGATTTATTTATTTATTGATTGATTAAAAAATTGTGTATTTATTCTTACATGTTTAAACTTCAGTCACCTTCAAAGTACTCTCCATTTGATGCAGTATACCTGTCGAAAGGCTTTTCCCACTGCTCAAAACGGTTTTTGAACTCTTTGATTTTAATGTCTTTTAGTGTTTCTGCTGTTTTTTGTTTCACCGCTTCCACATCAGGAAAATGTTTCCCTCTGAGGACTTTTTTCATCCAGGGAAACAAAAAGAACCGCTGGGGACAAGATCGGGTAAATAAGGAGGGTGGGCACAGGGGTCATGCCGTTTGTGGTCAAAACTACTGAATGAACACTCAGCGTGGTATAAGCAGGTACGTTGTCAAGATGGAAGAACCAGTCACCTGTTTGCCACAACTTGGGCTGTTTCTTCTGCAAAGCGTGAAGCAGCCTTCTCAAAACATCCAGATAAAAACTTTGATAATGAAGGAACAAATTCTGAATGTACCACCGGGGGCCGGTCCTCCAAATGATAATTCCAGTTTTTTGAGGGTGGCTCTCGTATATATGAAACAGTGACGCATGAAGTATCAGTACTAGTATATGATTAAAATTTCTTAAGGTTAGAGTAAAAGCATGCAATATTTTTTCTCTAAATGAAGATGCTTATGAATTTTATTTAATATTATACATTTCTTCCCAAAAATTAAATTTTCATGACAGTTAGGATATTGCTGTAAACAAGTATAGAGTTGTTGTGATAAATTTTTTGTAGGTGACAATTTTATTAACATTTCAAGATTCAGTTGCATTAAAAACACTGCATAAAGCTCCTGTATTGTATAAATCTATAATGTTTTGCCTAACTGATTTCAAATTCCTAATGTTTTACAATCCCTAAAAATTTCACTGTGTACAGCACATAATAGTATGATCTCCTGTGTCCTTTATAAAAATGAGTAACCTGCCTAAATATCTGGTTAATTGTTGACTAATGTATTGAGTAATGTTTGCTTACAATTTTAATTTTAATGAATACGCAATTTAGTCCATTGAAATAATATTCTAAATTTACATTCTCTAAAGAGTGTATTTTGATAAGGGTTTTGTTCATTATCTTCTTGACTTACAATTGTTTGTTAAAATAAATTTATGAAACAATGGACCTCATTATGATCTCATTGGTCTCATTTATATTCTCCACCACTAGGTATGATTATTAATTTGATTATTCAGTTTTGTTCATCAAATATTTAATGAATACTCAAACTGTGCTAAACATTGCTTTCCTCAGTGATTCTCGAATATTTGGGTTTCAAATATTTTGACTCCTTTGTACTTTAAAAATGATAGAGAACCCCACAGAGCTTTTGCTAATGTGAAATATATCTATTGATATTCACCATTCTCAAAATTAAAGTTAAAATACTTTAAAAATAATTGGTCATAAATATATTTGAAAATAGATAAAATAAATTCATTACATGCTAACATAAATAAAACATTTTTATTAAAAAATATTATTTTCTAAGCAAAAAAAGAAATGAGAAGAGTAACATTGTTTTACACTTTTGCACATCTCTTTCATGACTAGTTTAGCAGACAATAGCTTAATTCTCCTATCTGTTGTAATTCAATGTGTTGCAATGTCACAGGTCATGTAGCATCAGGAAAATTTTATTGTACCCTCACAGGCAATGAGAATTGAAAGGATGAATGTCATCCTAATATTATAATGAGATTGTTTTGAAACTTAGAGGTTGGAGGTCTTTTGACTTTATGAACTGCCAGCTTAAGCTCCTTCAATACAGAGCTGAAGAAAAAATAATAATAATCTCGATCTCATGGAAGCCAGATTGGAGCAAGAGGAGTAATACATTGATTTTTATGATCTCATGTGACGTATGCTACTACAGATGTGTGATATGCAAAGAGTCAAAGCTGAGCTGGTCACAAGGACTCCAAAGAAAAGATAAACCTTGCAGTGAGATGTTAAAACCAATCTGGGGCAAGAAAGGCAAGGCCACTCACTGCTGCCTGACTTTAAGCAAGTCACCTCAAGTCTGTGATCCTCTATTTCCTCACTCGTGAAATAGTAAAACCTCCAAAACAAGAATGTAGTGAAAATTAAGTGAGACAAATATGTAAAGTATTTTCACATATGGCAGTTAATTAGCACACTAGTAATATATTGGCACTAGTTGCATATTTAAAGAGAGTAGAGTGGTTATCATGCTGAGATTAGAGTACAGCAAGGTGGTAGGGAAATGTTGGAAGTTGTAAACAAGAGTGGAAAGGGTAGCAATAAAGCAGAATTGATATGGAAATTCAAGACGAATACTAGGTATTTAAAAACAGAAATATGATCATATGAAATAAACTACCTGGGAGACTAAAAAAGAACCAATTCTATGCAAATCCCACCAAACATAGCAAACCTTGATTTCCACCCAGTATGAACTGTCTTCTCTCAGGAAAAAACTATAACTTTTAGAAAGTATACCAAGATAAAAACAGAATGAAATATGTAAAGAAACATTTGAATGCTAGAAATCTTAAGACAAAAATTTAACCTACCCTTTCATGGCTTATACAGGTTTTTTAAAACCTGAATATTACATCTATATTTAAAATTAGATTTCAATTATATTTTACTAATAAGTTCATTGATTAATGGATATGTAAATATATACATATTTAATTGCTTATCAGCAATCTATTAAGAATTTGAATTAGCAATTGAAAGTTCTCAACTTGGTGTTACTCACAAAGTTTACTAATCAGTACTAACTTATTTAGAGAATAATTATTTCTTTTTAAATTCAGTATGTTTTATACCAATCAATGATTTTGATTAGTTTCTCTATCACTAAAGTTCAATGTAGATTAAGTTATCAGAAGAGTAAGTAATGAAAATAAAATATTAAAGCAGAAGTAACAATGACAATGTGTGTAGATCCCAAACACAGAACATATTCATTTATTCATTAATTCAACAAAATTAATTAAGCATCTACTATATATCAAACACTGTCCTAGTGCTTGGATATATAATGGTTAACAAGTAAACGCGGTCTCCTGTCTCATGTCATCATGTAGCATAAAGTCAAGTAGATAAGATATTTAATAAATAAATAAATGTAGGTCTCCACCCCACCCAATATATATGCAAATGATTCTAAAATTTATTTTCAAAAGAATTTTGTATTAAAAATTATATACTACAAAAATCAAACTAAGCTCTTCACTTTATAGCCTCTCATGTCCTGATCTTATAAATACTGATTGTAAAGGTTATATTCAAATAAACAAGTTTCTAACTCCACTTAGCACATATCTAGATTTCACAAACTGTCCTAAGAGCTAAGATTACATATTAGATGGTCATTTTACCACATTTTTTTGGTCTCATGTATGTGTACATGTGTGTGAGGGCAAATTGTGGAGTTAACAACTTAAGAGAATAATTAACTTTAGATTTCCATTTTAAACCGTAGAATAAAATACTTGTATTCAACCATCCGTCCCTAGAGTACAATTCGCTTAGAGGCTCTTTGAAATTTCTTGACTTTGCAACATTTCATGTTACCTCACTCCTCTTAGAATCAGTGACCATATCCTAAGTTTGTCAAGTCAAACAACACTTGTCAATTTTGAATCAATTTGCCCAACTAAAAGTAGTGATCTACTCTCAATTGGGAAACATTATTTTGTCAAAAATGCTTCAGTCCTGAATAAGATTAGCAGAAGCTACACAAAGCCATTTTGAGTTTACCCAAATGAAAATGAAAACAAAATGGATGATTTCCTTCGTAAAGTAGAAATAAATCCACTTTACACTGTTATTTATAATTTTAAACTTCAAGGAATGATTATTCATAGATATGTAGAATGGAAGGAAAGTAAACAGTCTGTTCACTCCCTCCTTCACTTGAAATACTTTGCACACTGCTCTTAATGTATTTTAATTTATTTTAAAAATATAAGTTGTTCTCTGATTATAAAACATATCAGAGGCTTACTAAAACTTTATAAAAATTATTTTCTGCTCAACATATTCATGTACACCTAAGGAGAAAACCAGCATGCTCTAAGATGAAATTCAGTTAACAAATAAGAACACCTTTTCAATAGTTATTTAAATGATATAAACTAAAATGTTAACTTTGGGCAATGCTATTCCCTCAAAGCATATATCCTGTTTTATTATGCATGGATGTATTCCTGATGTTTTATTTTAAGTCTAAAAAAATATGGCATACTCTTGAGAAATCTGACAGATGACAAAACTGCATAAGTGGGGGTACGCGTGCACATGTTTTCATACTTCACAAAATTATGGACTTCTGCTTATTTCAATCAGCTGTTTGAATTGTTTGAATGTAATCAGATTTAATCAACAGCATATGGGCTACCTCTTTTGCTAATATATGTGAAGGGCCTGTTTCTTCTTTTATTTCTCCACATATATGCTCTTTTATATTTCAGTTAAATCATACTTTTCCTGATTGGGGGTAAGGGGGATTTGAAAATAAGCCATATGCCACACGGATTTCATTGTGAAAATGATAGCTAAGTTATTTTAAGAATACAGTATAAAAAGATACTAAATCTTTGTCTTAGTATACTTTATTTATACATAATGCACAAAGGATATTTTTATACTCTGCTCATATAGTTCTTTTCGTTTGAAAAAAATATATTTTTATAAATCTTATATTCTGTGTCTAAATGTTTGAGATCACATAAATATTCAATTAGCATATCCCTTAGTGGGAGTTCATTAAAAGAAAAATCCTAAAATTACCATTTTAAAAAATTAAAATTTTACTGACCTAATACATGGAATTTCTCAATAGAGTTTCAATCAAAATAAATTCAGAAACTATGATGATTTTTTAAAATTCAAGACAAAAAAAAGCAAACCTCTATTTAAAACGGGGATTAATCCTCTTTAAAGTCTAATTCCTGGAGAAAAAGAAAGATGCTAGCATATTTCAGTATGCTAAACACATTTTCAGAGTATTGGTCGAGTTCTGAGTTTCTCTTGCGTACCATACCAATACTCATTCTGTGGTAATCTCTGGTCTCAGATTCTAGCCTTGTGCTCACAACCTTGATCTGTTTTTCCTCTAACATGAATACAATTAAACGTCATACTCTTAACTGACTCTTCCATTGTTTTACAAATAAAATGTGGGTAAGGAAATACATCTAAAACAGGTATGCACATGGAATGTTATCCTCAGTGGAAGAGCAAATGTTTCTAAAATAAATGCTTAGTGTAAATTTTGCTACATCAAATTTAGGTTTCCAAAGCCAGGCCATGTGTGATTAAAATGCCAAAAGCATAATTCTAAAGTGGTTCCTGCTTTTGAGATTTCATACTACAACAGCATCCTATTTTTACCAGGCATTATAAGAATATTCTCCAATGTGTATATTAGATTCTTTTATAGAGACAGTCATGTTCCTACAAGCCATAAATTTGATAAATCATCAGATATATAACTTTCATTCTCACATTTACATTACCAAGTATTTTATGAAGCAATTTTCTTAGTCATGGCAGTGAGACTGTTCAATGATATAAATAAATAAATAAATACTATTTCAACATAAAACCCTTAGCTCTAAAGGAAAATAACTATGTTGGAGACTCACAAGAATACAATTCACCATTAAAGAGAATTCAGTTATCAGTAGCGTCTATCTTGGATTGAATCCATGAAGGTTTATTACCAGTAGCATCAGAAGGACTTTATTAGAGCAGGCATTATAGAAGCCAAGGATAGAGTTATGGCTGGGTTCCAGGACTGAGAGAAAGTATATGAAAAGCCTAATATACCACAATACTGAAATGGTTATTATAAATAACTGGGACATTTACATCGGATTATCATAAGTTTTCAACAGAAACTTGAAATACTAACTCTGTCAGCATCTGTCTCAGGGCACTGAATTTCTTGTTGAGACCTGTTGTTGCATATTAGCTGTGCCAGGCCGAAGTACTCTCAGGGATTTTTAGACTTGAATTAAAAAACAAAATTCCCTGTAAGGAAAACCACAGCTTTAGGTGCAAAGGATATTGTGAAATGATGAAATACTTGAGCAGTCCAGTGAAAAAACCCTAAAGCAATATTTTTAAATATGCTAAAGTACTTTGATATATTTCTAAGTCTATATTGTAAAAATGTGAGTACACACTTTCTAATAAGAAAAATCTAGACATAAGTTAACCCCATAGGTTTTTTTGATCAGTATTTTACTTAAAAGATTATATTAAATTCCAGGTTGGCATGTTAAGTAATAAGAGAAAATGGTCCATATTTTAAGGCACATAGGATACAAATTTTGTAGTTGAAATTTTATAAAGCTTTATTTAATATAAAAATTATTACTAAATTTTAAAATATAAAGAAACTCATTGTAGTAGGAGACTGTTGAGTTTGCAATGTATGAAAAGTATGGATTTTAATTTACAAGAACATTTACAAAATAAAATCTTTCTGAAAGCATAACTTATTACTTAAATTATTCCCTGACCTGCTTTAACCTGCTTGACCTGGCTTATTCAAACTGAGATGTGTTATTTGTTTATGTTTGTGTGTGTTTACCCGTGACCAACACCAGGTCTTCCTAAAGTTTGCTCATAAATTTCAGAATGAGTATCCAAAATATTTTGTAACTGGGAAGACATTATCTACATGTTGATCCATACGATAAAACAGTTTTCCTAAAAATGGTTTAGGAATGCATATCAGGTATAAGTATACAGTTCATAAAGTCCAATCAATGAAGAGACAAGCTAAATGAAGTGCAAAAATATTAAAATTAATCCTTTAGCTCTCGGGAATCAATGGCAGTAAGCTTCGTTTAGAAAGAATGTGTGTCTGAGCAATAACGTGTAGCAATATTTCTCAGTTGCTAAAATGAAAAGAGCTCAGAGGCAGACATCTCTCCATGTAGCTATATTACGTTTTCTGTTCTTTTTTTCTTCTTTTGAGGCAAGGGAATTGCCCTCACCACTTCAGAAATGCCCTGCCTTCATCCCGGGAAGGAAATGAAAGTCTTGTCACTGATAGCAAAATATACATGATAATTACAAAGGAGCAACAGTGGCAGATGGGGGCTGAAAGTTGCTTGATGACTGGGTCAATTACTAGCAAACTACATATGCCAGCTTCTCAGTGGAAACAGGTATTTTTACTTAATCCTGCATTGAAAAATACATCATCTTTTCTGCATGTGTTTCTAAATACAGGATGTGATTCTATACATCAAATACAAAATCAACGACATTCTTATTTTAGAACAAAAAAACTACAACGTCTTAAATGCTAGCCCCAAGTGAGTAACAAGTTCACTTTTGTAAGGCATTCTCCTCTCATAAAAAAATAATACTCGAGAATAAGGAAACTTGGAAATTCTTTAGTATACATAATATATATTTCTTTTGACTTCTTCATGCCGGTGATTTCAAAATCCTTTTCTGTTATGTTACTGTATCCAAGGAAGCTTCTTATTCTTAAGCAAGTTTGAGCAAGTTTAATAATTTAGATCAATTGGCAGGCATCATTAAAATAAATCTTCTCCAGGGAAGGAGGGGGTGGGGAAAATTGTGTTGCAAGTTAAAAATATTTGTGCCCAAGACTTGAAATAGTTAAGATATTTTCTAATTTAATTGCAAATTATGAAAATCATATTATTTTAAATAGTTTATCTAGCAGTTTTGAAAATAGTGATATGAATATGGAAGTATTTTCCCTATATTTATCAAACAAAGAGGAGAATTTGGAAGAAAAATCTCTGAGTTTACATATTTAGCTAAAGTTTTTTGCTTAATTTGAAATTTCCAACATTACTGAGGCAATATTAGAAGTATTAAACTATTTAAACATCTTTTTAATGCTCACTTTACTGAATGGTTTGCATAATTAAAAAGTTAATTGCTTTGTTTCCACAATCTTTGGGAGCCATGGGACCCACTCCAGAGTCCAGGCTCCTAATGCAGTATCTTCTTAAGCATTCTCCCATTAAGTTAAGCATTTTCCTGAACTTGGAGGAAGGATGGAATGAAAATTGTGTGTGTGTGTGTGTGTGTGTGTGTGTGTGTGTGTGTGTGTGTGTGTGTGTGTCTAGAATGAACTACCAATGAAGTACCGTCAAAAGGAACATAACTCAAGTTCAACCAGTGAATAAAATACCTGGTATTGATTCTTACGTCATTTTTGGTACACCTTATTTTCCTTAAGCGGCTCAAGATACTGAGTCTATTATTCATTATACTGAAACAAACAAGCAAAAACAAAACCCACCAGAAAACATGTATTTACTTCTCCCTGATCTTTGTGATGTGAATTATCCCAGGTATCAACATTTGTGTCAAAGTCACAATTTATAGAACTTGATATAAAATAAAATATTGCATAAAATAATTTAGATCAACTGGCAGGCATAATTAAAATAAATATTCCTCAGGGACATGAAGAATATGCAAAAGAACAAAAACACATTGTGTTTTGTAATACAAAGAAAGGAGTTACCTGAAAGATAGATAGAGCATAGATTACTGACTGCTTTAGACAATGAGGCAGGAGGTTAAGTGATTTGCTTAAAACTACACAATAAATTAGTGCTTATATGGAATATGAAATGAAAATGAAACTTTTTCTACTTAAATGAGTTTTTAAAATAGAAGTAGTTATAATGGCTAAAATAGGTTTTCATCAGTTTTGAATGCAGTAATGCAAATATAATCTTTTGGAGCTAATATTGGCAAAAAAAAAATATAGTAAATAATAAAAGCTACCATGTTTTGATCACTTATAATTGTCATGTATTAGCCACAATTCTACATATCTTCTTTTCAGTTTCATTGTCTATGAAATGCAGACAATATTGCCTTCTCACAGTGATTCTCTAAAGCAAATGAATATGTCGAACCCCCAGGTAAGCACTACTGTATTATAAAAGAATCAATGTATTAATGTTATTTTTCCTTATCCTATTAATTTTATTTTAATATTTAATATTTTAAATTTTGCTTTTAGATATTTAATAAGGAAGCTATTGCATCATTCTAGCAAATATTTTTGACAGGTAGATTATCTCCTTTATGTTGTTCTTTTCTGGCATTTCTTTCTGTATGGGTATAAATAAGAAGGAGTGCATATGCTTATAATCCATCTGTCTCTGACATGAGGGACACAATGTAGTAACTTGTTCCCTTTAAATTTGCTTCCACCCTTTGTGCTTAAATTATATTATAACTGGAGTGTTTTGCACTGTGCTCTGAAAATTATCTCAAATATCCCATAAAAGTTGATGTCTACATTTACAAATGTATTTGGTTTAATTAGCAATCTAATGGAGATATGAATAAGTGCTATGAATTGGTGCCTAATTGGCAGATTCCACACTCTGTGATCGGCAATAATCTTTAAAAGGCCTTTCTTATTGCCCTGAATGTTTGAAAGTTGTCTGTAATCTCAGCCTTTTAGGAACTACTTTTCTTCTACTGGGCACTGAATAATCTTTAATAATTATCTGATGAATAACTCTGTGAGTTACTGGGTTCGGTCATTACTATTCCCTAACAATAAATCCAGGAAAATATATGCAGACGTCTTAAAGACAGAAGCTGTTTAGCTGGCAGAAATTAAATGTGACACTATTAATATACTTTCTCTATGGTTTTCATAGAACTATATTTGTTATAAATACTGGACCTCATTCACAGTGGATAGAGATTCATGTACTCTTAGCCTAGAGAATTGGAAACGAATAGGGAATTCAAAAGGAGCCAAGGAACAACTTACCTTTATGGTTAAATATAATTGAGGCCAGTGAACATTTCTGCAGGTAAAAAAAAAATCACGTATTTAATGAATATTATAAGCATTGCAAGTCTGATTTAATGTAGATGAAAGATAAAGGTGGAATCAGAAGAATTTTTTAAAGTATCTGTAACAACTGAACATAGTAAAGTATAGCTTGGCATAATTTTATTAATGCCAACTTCCCCAAAATATATGTTCATGTAAAACTGTACAATAATCCTTGGAAGTAGATGAGGCAAATATTTCATAATTATTGTTCCGACTGTATAACTGAGGGGGATACTACATGAATTGACCCAGGTTCCCCTCCAGAAAATATGATGGAGCTTGAACTAGAATCCAAGACATCTGGCTCCAGTCCTTTGCAAACATACTATAGTGTATTTTACAGCACTGCAGAATTAAGTTAGAGTTAGGGAGAACTTTTTAAAATTAAAATTTATGGAATAGACTCTTCTAAAAGGTATCCCTAAGGAACAAGAAAAACTTGATAGTCTAAAATGACTCAAGTATAATGATTTTTGGTAGAGAAATGGAATTATTTAATCTCTGAAAGGTCACAGATAAGTTATTATAAAGATGAAAATGTGGATGAGATAGTGAGTTTGGGAGAGGCAAAAAAAAAGAGGTTATTATAATACAGAAAATAAAGAAAAAATATGAATCCTGAGTCTCAATCTGTGGGACAGTCAGTCCTCTAATTCTCCTTCAGAAATGAAATGACTGTCAGAGGAATTCAGAATTTTCATTACAGTAAAATAGAGTGATAATGTATTTTCTCTGCTGTTTTCAAAAACTTTAACAAAATACCAGAAGCTAAATAATCAAGTCAGAAGTCCTGTACTTTGTGTTCTGAAATAAAATGTGGTTACTTAAGAAAAATGCACATAGGGACCTCTAAACCCATGGACAATTGATAAAACTAATTTAATAACTACTTGATCCTGGGGACATAGATAATACTCAGACATGGGCTGCAAAAGAAAAGCATACGAGCTTGATTTTACAAAAGAGGATAAAAACAGTCTGGGGCTGAAATAGGCAAGAATTAGATTTTAGATCTTCATTAATCTGGGAGAAAGAGATGGACCAGTGTTGTCCAGGAAACTAGAAATACCTTGCAAAATTGAATTCTCAAAGAACCAGTGAAGGCTGAATACAATTGATCACACTGAATAAAGGGCAGTAAGCTTAAGGGGAAAAACTGATAAAATATGGTTTTGTGTGACCATGTTGCTTCCAGTCACCTATTCAAAGATGATATATGGTCCATACTGTTTCACCAAAGTGAAGGGAGAGAATAAGGATTGGGCCCTAAAATTAAATTTTCTCAAGTATTCATATAATTGAACATTGAGCTTGTTTTAGGTGATAATTACGTGAGAATTATGAGTATTTAATTAATAATTTTTTAAATTACATAGAAGTCTGGGATATGTTTCTCATGCACACAGTTTTGCATGTCAGGAATCACCTATATAAGAGTAACAGCAGGTAACTGTGAGATATAATTATAAAATAAAATATAACAAAATTTATGGATAATGGGTGAATGTTTAGATAGTGTAAAGATACCTTATAGAATGGACCAGAAGCAAAGACAAAAACAAAGTGGTAATACAAGCATGCCTAAATCTAATATTGAGAAAATTACTTATATATTTTAGGAAAGAATATGTAAAATCCTTAAGAGATGACCATGTAAAAAGGAGAAAACAAATAAACAAACAACAACAAATGTAAGTTAGAGATACAAGTTTGTGGTTAGTACCCACTACTAAAAGAAGTACTGACTACAGAAAGCAAAAGCAATGTGCTTTTCAGATGATCTCATTCAAAGATAGATTTGTTTTTGCAGATCTCACCAGGCCTCAGTGGGACTGATTAAAAAACTCCTCTTCTGATTTCATTATCTTTAGCTAACATTTTAAGAGGTACGTTGATTTTCCTTGGATCTCCTTAAAGAAAAAATATTGTTTTGGAGAGGAGGCAGATAATTTTATATCTTTTTTTTTTTTTTTTGAGTCGGGGTCTCACTCCATAACCCAGCCTGGCATGCAGTAGCACACTCACAGGTCACTGTAGCCTCAACCTCTGGGGCTCAGGCAATCTTTCTATCGCATCCTCCCATGTAGCTGGGACTACAGATGCATGCCACCATGCCTGGTTAATTTTTAAATATTTTTTTTGTTCGCCATGTTGCCCAGGCTTGAACTCCTAAGCTCAAGTGAGCCTCCCACCTTGTTTTCCCAAAGCCCTGGGATTACAGATGTTAGCCACAGCACCCCACTTATATCTATTGAATAGTATAGTCTCCTGTCTTATATTTAATAAACTAATATTTCAGTTTGGGACCAGGATCCTGCAATGTTGTTGAGAATTGGTTACCATACTTGGCTCTGTTCAGTTCTGAGGCATTGATAAAATTGTGTTTCATGAATTTAGAGGGGAAAAAAAAAAACTACAGGCACTACTGAGGCAACTCTGGAACCCGTCTGTTAGCCCTCTTTTGGCACACATCACATTTACATACACTCTGTTCATTGCACCAGGACAAGAAGTACATATGTCAGGCCAAGAAATGGACAGGACTAAAGCCGGGCTCGGTGGCTCAGCCTGTAATCCCACGCCTTTGGGAGGCTGAAGTGAGTGGATTGCCTGAGCCCGCAGGTTAGAGAACCGCCTGGGCAGCGAGACCTCATCTCTACAATAAATCAAAAATTCAGCCGGGCGTGGTAGCGCATGCCTGTAATTCCGGCTACTTGGAAGGCTGAGGGGGAAGGATCACCGGGGCCCAGCAAGTCGAGGCTGCGGTGGCCGGGAGCTGACACTGCACTCCAGTCTGGGTGACAGAGGTAGACTCCAACTCAAAAAAAAAAAAAAAATTAAATTTGTTGGTAAAAAAATACTCATCTACATATAGGTGATTAAATGGGAGTTGCATTCTTTTACTTGGAAATTATTATGTAGCAATTGGTTAGATAATTGGGACTGAAATAAAAGTTTTATCGATATAATCCTATTCATGATCCTTACAAAGCAGCAATGAACACAAAGCAAAGGAGAGTAAGTTTATGTGAGGTTGATGGTTGCATTTCTGTATGTGAAAACATCAAAAGTGACATCTTCCTGGCAAATCATTTTTGGTAAACCTTTGCATATCGTATATTTGGAAGCATTTCTTCCCTTGGATGGTACACTAGCTGTGGTAAGCGTCGTTGACATTGCATTTTTGTGTTCTCATGTACATATAAAATAGACTAGAATTAGACAGTTCTTTCACCGTACAATTTGAATTTCTTTCTAATTCAAGTTCCATTTTCATTATTTTTCTTGTTTTGCTTCTTGAGTTACATCCAGGCTGGAAAGCAGTGAAGCAGTGGCGCAATCATGGCTCAATGTAGCCTCATGCTCCTGAGTTCAGATGGTCCTTCCGCCTCAGCCTCCTGAGTAGCTGAAACTGCAGGCACAGGTTATCTTGCCTGGATTTTTTTTTTTTGGTAGGAATAAAGTCTCACTATGTGCTCAGGCTACTCTCAAACACCTAGGCTCAAGCGATTCTCCCACCTTGGCCTCCCAAATTGCTGGGATTATAAGTGTGAGTAACCACACCTGGCCTGTTATTTTCTATTTTGAAGCACATTTACTTGCATATCATTACTAACAACTGATAGCACTATTACATGTCAAGAATCTTAAAATCACAAAATAAAATTTTTTGATGATGAACAAGACGATGATACAAATTATCTAATTTCACCACAAATGCAATTAGCCCTACACTCTTAATTTCAAGTAAATGAAATGATCAGATGCCTGTATAGTACAAAATAAAATATAAAAGTTTTATAAGAGGACAAAACTAATTTTAAAATAGCGATCATATTGTTCAAGGAAAGATAGCTAAAGCTATCTTTAATAGCTTTAACTATTATGCAGAAATATTAGACTATACAATACTTTTTAAAATTTTTTGAAAAAATCTTTTTAAATTTTATTTTAAAGATCTTGACTTCTCCCCCACATCTTTAAAATTAAATATATTTTTTAAAAAAGAAAACAGCACATTGTGCACTGTAAAAAAAGAATCCTGAAAAATAGGGCCATAAGGTGATGAGAAAATCACTAAGATTGATATCATTAAGATTGATATCATTAAGAAATTCATTAAGATTGGTTGCAACCAATCTTCAGTCGCCAATAATGACATCACAATAGACTTAGTGACCTGAAAAATAAATTCTTAAGTATGTTCTTAAACTGTATTTCCTGGTCTCCAGTTTTCTGAGTTGTCTCAATTCTACTAAATCCATATCACCAACATCGAGCCCCTATTTAGTAAATATAACTAAATTAAACATTTTTACTTTATTTTGGGACATCTATATTTAGGATTTAGCCTAGAAGTATCATGCAATAGTAAACAAAGCACAGGTCCTGTCTTTAAGCAGCTAACAGGAGAAGGGATGGTAAAAACGCAGGGGAAGTAAAAAATAGTTCACACCTGAGCGTCCAAGTTCTTTTCCTTAATCAAGAGCTGTGTGCTTTCACATGTCCACCTCTTCATCTCATCCCTGAAGTACTGAATAATCATTACGTTCCTAATTCTAACTTCCCCCTTTAGCCTGTCACATTTTATTTGTTTCTATTTTTGTTTTTAATATATTTCTCCATCACATTTACCAAAACTTCTCCATTATTCTCCTATATTTCAATACCTTTTTAGATTCTGTTTTGTATTAAATCCCTTATATGGTGCCATATGATTAAATAATGGTCTCATCTATTCTCAGATTTAATCCTTACCAGTGTTCTAATGATTTCTAAAGTTATGGTTCTTCTATTTATCTATACTCCCAAGTTTCAGATCTATAGTTCCAATAGCCTGTTATGTAACACTTGTATTTTTCAAAGATACCTTAAATCTAGCATGTCTTACTTAACCAGACTCCTTCCCATGGAAATGTGCTGCTCCTTCCATTTTCCCAAGTTGGCAAAGAACACCACTCTCTCAGCTTGCTATTCTTGGTATAACTGACTGTTTTATATAGCCTTATTTGTATTTTTGCTTATCAAATTTTTACTTACCTATCCTTCAAGGTACGGCAATGCCCTCCTCTAGTTTTTGTAGTACTTAACTTCTCCATATAGTTCCTCTCACGACTTTACTTTAAATTATCTAATATGCAAATGTCATTCTCTATCACAATATTTAAACACTTAGAAAGTACAGAGTCTATCTCATGCACCTTTGGACCATTCATGGATATTTGCAAGGAGTAATGCTCAAAAAATGGTCACTGAGTTAAATTCATTGGATTCTCATGACACTCTACATTCCCTGTCCATTGTATAAAATTTCAGCTATAGGAACCATAACCTTTTGCTACAAATACTGGCTTGGGGAAATGTAGTCTCTCAAGGAAGAGAAACAAAGGGTGCAATTCAGCATAAGGCACTGTGGCTCTGAGGAATGCAACCTTAGAAAAGCACGCCACTCTCAGATCATGTACGGCTTCCCTAATTACCTCATCAATGTAGATACTGAGTATTTTAGAGCAGAAATAAAACCATAGAAGACTTTTTTTTTTTTTTTTTGAGTTGGAGTCTCACTCTGTCGCCCAGACTGGAGTGCAGTGGCTGCTCCTGGCCACCGCAGCCTCGACCTGCTGGGCTCCGGCGATCCTTCCGCTTCAGCCTTCCGAGTAGCCGGAATTACAGGCATGCACTACCACACCCGGCTGATTTTTTGATTTATTGTAGAGATGAGAT